>NW_027138883.1:0-31543 GCF_035084215.1 Heptranchias perlo | reverse complement strand
AAATATTTAACAGAACTGACAGTCCCACCAATGGCACAAATACTCAAGTCACATCAGGTGCTGCACTGAGTAATAGTCCGTGGAACTGAAGGGTCTTAAATAGATCTAATCCCTCCGGCATCTCAAACAGTGACTACTTATCCAAGAGTAGATACCGTTAGTGAAGAGGGCCCTAATACTGAGCACCTACTGAATCCAGGTGCAGACACTGTTGGTGTTCTGACATGGTACAGGGAGGCGGAGTGGGGAATTTAATGTTTCATCACTTCTGATGCAAATCCAAATCAGTCCAACTGAAAATTCAAGAGCAAGAACTCGAACATCAGCAGTCAGACTCCATCTAACTTGACCTCCATGCAGCAGTACAACTGAAGCATCAGGGTAGCTGCTTAAACCAAGGTTTAGCTCCCATCTTACAAGCCATAGGCTTTGATAAGGCTCAATCACAAGTCCAATTCGACATGTGCTAATCAAGCTGTGAGGGCCAAGACAACCCTTTCCTGAGCTGGTGGTGTTTTGAGCTTCTCAGTCACGAGTGTATTATTTGCATATACTTTTTGTGGTGCCAGAGGACTGGAGAATTGCAAATGTTACGTCCTTGTTCAAAAAAGGATGCAAGGATAAACCCAGCAACTACAGGCCAGTCAGTTTAACCTCAGTGGTGGAGAAGCTTTTAGAAATGATAATCAGGGACAAAATTAATAGTCACTTGGACAAGTGTGGATTAATAAAGGAAAGCCAGCACGGATTTGTTAAAGGCAAATCGTGTTTAACTAACTTGAATGAGTTTTTTTGATTAGGTAATAGAGGGGGTTGATGAGGGCAATGCAGTTGGTGTTGGGTATATTGACTTTCAAAAGGCGTTTGATAAAGTGCCACATAATAGGCTTGTCAGCAAAGTACAAGCCCGTGGAATAAAAGGGGCAGTGGCAGCATGGATGCGAAATTGACTAAGTGGCAGGAAACAGAGAGTAGTGGTGAAGGGTTGTTTTTCGGACTGGAGGGAGGTGTACAGCGGTGTTCCCCAAGGGTCGGTACTGGGACCACTGCTTTATTTCATATATATTAACGACTTGGACTCAGGACACAATTTCAAAATTTGCAGTTGACACAAAACTTGGAAGTGTAGTAAACAGTGAGGAGATAGTTATAGACTTCAAGGGGACATAGACAGGCTGGACGGGCGGACTCATGGCAGATGAAATTTAATGCAGAGAAGTGCAAAGTGATACATTTTGGCAGGAAGAATGAGGGGAGGCAATATAAACTAAATGGTACAATTCTAAAGGGGATGCAGGAACAGAGAGATCTGAGGGTATATGTGCACAAATCTTTGAAGGTGGAAGAACAGGTTGAGAAAGCAGTTAAAAAGCATACGAGACCCTGGGCTTTATAAATAGACATGATGTGGAGATGCCGGTGATGGACTGGGGTGGACAAATGTAAGGAATCTTACAACACCAGGTTATAGTCCAACAGTTTTATTTGAAAATCACAAGCTTTCGGAGGCTTTCTCCTTCGTCAGAGGGACAGAGTACAAAAAAACGAAGTTATGTTGAGCCTTTATAAAACACTGGTTCAGCCACAACTGATTATTGTGTCCAATTCTGGGCACCGCACTTTAGGAAGGATGTCAAGGCCTTAGAGAGGGTGCAGAAGATTTACAGGAATGGTCCCAGGGATGAGGGACTTCAATTACGTGGATAGACTGAAGAATCTGGGGTTGTTCTCCTTAGAGCAGAGAAGTTTGAGAGGAGATTTGATAGAAGTGTTCAAAATCATGAAGGGTTTAGATAAAGTAGATAGAGATAAACTGTTCCCATTGGCGGAAGGGTCGAGAACCAGAGGACACAGATTTAAGGTGATTGGCAAAAGAACCAAAAGCGACATGAGGAAAAACTTTTTTTTTTTAAACACAGCAAGTTGTTATGATCTGTAATGCACTGCCTGAAAGGGTAGTGGAAACAGATTCAATCATGGCTTTCAAAAAGGATTTGGATAAATATTTAAAAGGAAGAAATTTGCAGGCCTATGGGGAAAGAGTGGGGGAATGGACTAACTCAATTGCTCTTACTAAGAGCCGGCACAGGCTCGATGGGCCAAATGGCCTCCTTCTGTGCTGTAACCATTCTATGATTCTATGTGAAACACAGTGTTTCACCACTGAACAGAGAAGCTTGGAAGGCCCCAAAAAGCTCATGTTACTCAAATCTACCAGTGGGTCCAAAGGAAAATAGCTTTGTTGTGTTTGGAATCCTCTCCAATGACATGGCAAAGCAACTGTTCTGGCTCTCGCACCAGAACGGTAGTAACCCCCAAAGTGATGGTTTCCATTCCTTAAGCACAGATTTCAGTACAGGACTGTACTTATTTAAAGCTTACCACTTGACAATTCACTGGATCATAATTGCATTGCACTTTAGCTGAACTGGGCACCCAGCAGCAATCTTCATTTAAAAATCCTACATATCAACCGCCTGCTTATTTAATGCACCATCTCCAAACCAAATTAGACATACATCAACACTCATGCCATTAATTACACTGGGGCTGAGTTACCGAGAAGACATATACACCACAGATCTTTTCTGGAATGGATGCTAAAAGACAGCATTGTAGAAATAGCTCAGCATTCCTGCCCTCCCAATCAACCCAGCCTCCTCTTCCCAACCAAGCATAGTCTCCCCAGTCCATCACCGGCATCTCCACATCATGTCTATTTATAAAGCCCAGGGTCTCGTATGCTTTTTAACTGCTTTCTCAACCTGTTCTTCCACCTTCAAAGATTTGTGCACATATACCCTCAGATCTCTCTGTTCCTGCATCCCCTTTAGAATTGTACCATTTAGTTTATATTGCCTCCCCTCATTCTTCCTGCCAAAATGTATCACTTTGCACTCCTCTACCCAATCACTCCAACTAATCCCAGCCGTCCGAAATTCCTCCAGCTTAATGTAGTACTCAGGCTGAGCCAGGCAGAGACTTGGCGTGCCGCTAAACCCCAAGCTCCAGTTCCTCCCCCACATCCACTCCGTTATCAGCATCACTTTCTTCCACCTCCACAAAATTAGCTGTCCCTGCCCCCAACCCTTGATGCTTGACTTCATTTAATAGCCCCCTAGCTAGATTCCCAGTGTCAGCCCTCCACAAGTTTCAACTTATTCAAAGTGCCACATCCCACATCCTCATCATCACGAAGTCCCACTGGCCCTGCCATTGATTCCAAAAATCAGGTCTTGCCTTTCAAACCCAACCGTAGCCTTACCCTCACCCCAGCTTAGTGGCCTCCTCCTACCCTACCTTGCACCCCTGCATGTATCCTCACTCCTCTAACACTGTTTCTCCTCACTCCCCACTCCTTCCGCTCCACAGCTGGTGGCCACTCGGTCAGCCACTGTGCTCCTGCCCTCCTGAACTCCCTGCCCGGTTCTCTCTGCCTTGCCAATCCTCCCTACTTTCAAAAACTGATTTGGAATCTCTCTCTTTGGTCTCCCCACTCAAATCCTACCATTCTCTTCCTGCTCAGCAATAACCATTTCTTGTCACCCTAACTGTAAAGTGCTTTCAGACATGAGGAATGCTAGAGAAACACGGCCCCTCCCTGCCATTCCATCCTCTCCCCTCCCAACAAAACTCCCCGAGCTTCCCCCTCACTTCAGCTAAAATCTCATCACCTCTCAGGTTACATTTGAGAGATGCTACAGGCAGGCGTCCAGCCTGTCAAACTGAATGCACACCTGGGTGGTAAGGCTAAATGCAGGTGTGTGGATTATTCTACACAGACATGCCCCAGGTACAGACAACAGATGTACGTGACGCAATGAACACTACTCCAATTGGAAAGATTACTTACCAGGAGTTTTGCACCTGTCACTCAATAAGAACACAACACACCTGACCAGACACACCTGGGGCAATGCACAGGGCTGTCAACAGAGGAAAGTTCCTGCCCTCAATGCACAACTTGCAACCAGACAAATTTTCAGAAAGACTAAATCATTACAACAGCCAGAGCCCGGAGGGTGGGGGGGGTGGCAACGGTCAGCCGGAGTCCAGTGGAGGGGAAGGGGGCAACGGTCAGGTGGGAGGGGGAGGATAAATACTCAGCCTGAGCCGGGGGGGCACTGGACTATGGTGTGGGGGGAGGTGAAAGGACAGGTGTTGCACCTGCTGCACTTGCTTGGGAAGTGGCCGGGGGACGGGGAGCAGTTTTTGGGGACGATGAAGGAGTGGAACAGAGCGTCAAGGATGGAACGGTCCATTCGGAATGCTGAGAAGGTAAGAAAGGGGAAGTTGAGTTTGGTGGTGGCAAAAAAAGCAGAGGGTAAACTGTCGAATGTGAAGGCTGGTGGGGTGGAAGGTGGGGACAAGGGGGGCCCTATCATCGTTCTGGAAGTGAGGAGCTGGGGGTGGGGGGGGGGGGCAGCAGGGGAAGTGAATCCTCTCTTCCTTTGAGGAAAAAGGAAGAGAGTTCAGATGCTCTGCTGTGGTATGTGGCATCGTCAGAGCAGATGCGACAGAGATGGAGAAACTGGGAGAAGGGAATGGAGTCCTTACAGGAAGCAGGGCGGTAAGTAATATAATCGAGGTAGCTGTGAGAGTTGGTGAGCTTGCAGGTCCTTTCAGACTGTTCTTATTTCTTCCTGCCCCCTTTTCCCTGGCTGTTCCTCCTTATAAGCTATTCATCTGTATGCCTCTGGTATCAATGTGACAGCATGAAGATTTCATGAGTCCAGCTCACCAACCCGGGGCTTCAACAACTTGGATTTATATAGTGCCTTTAAAATAGGAAAACGTCCTAGGGCGCTTCACAGGAGCATAATCAGGCAAAAATGGGCATCGAGCCACATAAGCAGGTATTAGGACAAGTGACTAAAAGCTTGGTCAAAGAGGTGGGTTTTAAGGTGGGTCTTAAAGGAGGAGAGAGAGTTAGAGAGGATTGGGGGGGGGAATTCCAGAGCTTTGGGCCCAGGCAGCTGAAGGCACGCCCACCAATGGTGGGGCAAAGGGAGTGGGGGATGCAGAATTGATGGGTCACTGAGATCTTGGAGGGTTGTAGGGCTGGAGAAGGTTACTGAGATAATGAAGGGCGAGGCCATGGAGGGATTTAAACACAAGGATGAGGATTTTAAAATCGAGGTGTTGCTAGACCCAGAGCCAATGTAGGTCAGCGAGCATAGAATCATAACAGCACAAAAGGAGGCCATTCGGCCCACTGAGCCCATACTGGCTCTATGTAAGAGCAACCCAGGTTGGCCCAGTCCCCTGTTCTTTCCCCGGAGCTCTGCAAATTTTTTCCCTTCAAGTATTTATCCAATTCCTTTTTGAAAGCCATGATTGAATCTGCTTCCACCACCCTTTCGGGCAGTGCATTACAGATCCTAACCACTCGCTGTGTAAAAAAGTTTTTCCTCATGTCGCCTTTGGTTCTTTTGCCAATCACCTTAAATCTGTGACCTCTGGTTCTTGACCCTTCCACCAATGGGAACAGTTTCTCTTTATTTACTTTATCTAAATCCTTCATGATTTTGAACACTTCTATCAAATCTCCTCTCAACCTTCTCTGTTCTAAGGAGAACAATCCCAGCTTCTCCAGTCTATCCACGTAACTGAAGTCCCTCATCCCTGGGACCATTCTAATAAATCTTTTCTGCACCCTCTCTAAGGCCTTCACATCCTTCCGAAAGTGCAGTGCCCAGAATTGGACACAATACTCCAGTTGTGGCTGAACCAGTGTTTTATAAATGTTCAACATAACTTCCTTGCTTTTGGAAGCAAAATACTGCGGACGCTGGAAATCTGAAATAAAAATAGAAAATGCTGGAGAAGCTCAGCAAAGTCAGGCAGCATCTGTGGAGAATGAAACAGAGTTAATGTTTCAGATCGAAGACCTTTCCTCAGAACTGGAAGAAGTTAGAGTTAAAGTTTTTAAGCAAGTACAGAGCCAGGGAAAGGGGGGGAAAGAGCGGGGAGGAAAGAACAAAAGGGAAGGTCTGTGATAGGGTAGAGGGCAGGAGTGATTGAATGACAAAAAGGATAATGGTGCAAGGCAAGGAAGGTGGTAATGGGACAGGTTAAGAAATAAAAGATGGGTCAGGAGTAGCTGTAAATGGCAACAGCAGAACCATTACCAACACCCACTGTCCAGAAAAATGGGAACCGTGGTTATGATGTGAAGTTACTGAAATCAACGTTGAGTCCGGAAGGTTGTAAAGTGCCTCAATGAAAGATGAGGGGCTGTTCCTTGAGCTTCGGTTGAGCTTCATTGGAACAGCGTAAGAGGCCGAGGACAGAGAGGTCAGAGCGGGAGTGGGACGGGGAATTAAAACGACAAGCAACCGGCAGGTCAGGGTCATGCTTGCAGACAGAGCGGAGGCGTTCAGCAAAGCGATTACCCAATCTGCGTTTGGTCTCCCCAATGTAGAGGAGACTACATTGTGAGCAGCGAATACAGTAAACTAAATTGAAAGAAGTACTCGTAAATCACTGTTTCACCTGGAAGGAATGTTTGGGGCCCTGGACGGTGGGAAGGGAGGTGAAGGGGCAGGTATTCATCTCCTGCGCTCGCACAGGAAGGTGCCATGGGGAGGAGAGCGGGTGTTGGGGGTGACGGAAGAGTGGACCAGGGTGTCGCGGAGGGAGTGGTCCCTTCGGAATGCTGAAAGGGGAGGGGAAGGTGTGTTTGGTGGTGGGATTGTACTGAAGGTGGTGGAAATGGCGGATGATGATCCGTTGAATGTGGAGGCTGGTGGGGTGGAAGGTGAGGACAAGGGGGATCCTAACATGGTTCTGGGAGGGAAGGGAGGGAGTGCGAGAAATAGGACAGACACGGTCGAGGACCCTGTCAACTACAGTGGAGGGGAGTCCTCGGTTGAGGAAAAAGGAAGGCATATCGGAAGTACTGGTATGGAAGGTTGCATCGTCAGAACAGATGTAACGCAGATGGAGAAACTGGGAGAAGGGAATCGAGTCCTTACAGGAAGTGGGGTGGGAGGAAGTGTAATCGAGGTAGCTGTGAGAGTCAGTGGGCTTATAGTCGATATTCGTTGACAGCCTACCCCAGAATTGGAGACAGAGAAGTCGAGGAAGGGAAGAGTTGGAGATGGACAACGTGAAGGCGAGGGAAGGGTGGAAATTGGAAGCAAAGTTGATGCAATTTTCCAGTTCAGGCGAGAGCAGGAAACGTCACCGATACAATCATCAATGTATTGGAAAAAGAGGTGAGGGAGGGGACCCGAGTAGGATTGGAACAAGAAATGTTCTACATATCCCACAAAAAGGCAGGCATAGCTGGGACCCATATGGCTTCCCATAGCGACACCTTTTATTTGGAGGAAGTGAGTGGAGTCAAAGGAGAAGTTGTTCAACGTAAGAACAAATGCAGCCAGGCGGAAGAGGGTGACGGTGGACGGGGACTGGTTGGGCCTCTGTTCAAGGAAGAAGCGGAGGGCACGCAGGCCGTCCTGATGGGAATGGAGGTGTAGAGGGACTGGATGTCCATGGTGAAAAGGAGAGAGTTAGGGCCGCGGATCTGGAAACTGTTGAAGTGGTGGAGGGTGACAGAAAAGTCACGGGTGTAGGTTAAAAGAGGCAGGACGAAGGGAGAAAAAATAAAGTTGAGATAGGTCCCCTACCTCACCTCTTTTTCCGGTACATTGATGACTATATCGGTGCCATTTCCTACTCTCGCCCCAAACTGGAAAATTTCATCAACTTTGCTTCCAATTTCCACCATTCCCTCTTTGCACCATCATCCCCTTTGTCATTTAATCACTCTTGTCCTCTACCCTATCACAGACCTTCCATTTTGTTCTTTCCTCCCTCCCCTCTTTCTCTGGCTCTGTACTTGCTTTACAAATTTTAACTTTTAACATCTTCCAGTTCTGGCGAAAGGTCTTCAACCTGAAATGTTAACTCTGTTTCTCCACAGATGCTGCCTGACTTGCTGAGCTTCTCCAGCATTTTCTGTTTTTATTCCTTGCTTTTGTACTCTATGCCTCTATTTATAAAGCCCAGGATCCCATGTGCTTTTTTAACTGCTTTCTCAACCTATCCAGCCACCTTCAAAGATTTGTGTACATATACCCCCAGGTCTCTCTGTTCCTGTACACCCTTTAGAATTGTACCATTTAGTTTATATTGTCTCTCCTCGTTCTTCCTGCCAAAATGTATCACTTCACACTTCTCTGCATTAAATTTCATCTGCCATGAGTCCGCCCATCCCACCAGCCTGTCTATATCCTCTTGAAGTCTATCACTATCCTCCTCACTATTTATTACACTTCCAAGTTTTGTGTCATCTGCAAATTTTGAAATTGTGCCCTGTACACACAAGTCCAAGTCATTAGTATATATCAAGAAAAACAGTGGTCCCAGCACCGACCCCTGGGGAACATCACTGTACACCTCCCTCCAGTCTGAAAAACAACCCTTCACCACTACTCTGTTTCCTGTCACTTAGCCAATTCTGTATCCATGCTGCCACTGCCCCTTTTATTCCATGGGTTTCAATTTTGCTGACAAGCCTATTATATGGCACTTTATCAAAAAACCTTTGAAAGTCCATATACACATCAACCGCATTGCCCTCATCAACCCTCTCCGTTACCTCATCAATAAAACTCAATCAGGTTAGTTGAACACGATTTGCATTTAACAAATCCGTGGCTGGCCTTCCTTAATTAATCCACACTCATCCAAGTGACTATTAATTCTGTCCCGGATTATCATTTCTAAAAGCTTCCCCACCAGCGAAGTTAAATCAACTGGCCTGTAGTTGCTGGGTTTATCCTTACACCCTTTTTTGAACAAGTCCTCTGGCACCACCCCCGTATCTAAGGATGTTTGGAAGATTATGGCCAGCATCTCTGCAATTTCCACCCTTACTCCCCTCAGCAACTTAGGATACCTCCCATCTGGACTGGGTGACTTATCTACTTTAAGTACGGAATCTTACAACACCAGGTTATAGTCCAACAAATTTATTTTAAAATTCTCTCTCTCTCTGCCATTTTGAGTTTCTTTCTGCCTGCCTGTGTAATAGACACAATGTATATCTAGTGTACTGGGACGTGCTGTTCTCCGTGACTGGCCTGTTTGAATAACAACGACACCTTTTGATTGGTGTGATGCTGTCCCAACATAGTATAAGATATGCGATTTGAGAACCTTTTCATTCATTCATCTGACGAAGGAGATAATCTCCGAAAGCTTGTGATTTTAAAATAAATTTGTTGGACTATAACCTGGTGTTGTAAGATTCCTTACATTTGTCCACCCCAGTCCATCACCGGCATCTCCACATCATGGCTACTTTAAGTACAGCTAGCCTTTCTAGTACCTTCTCTATCAATTTTTAGCCCATCCAGTATCTCAAATACCTCCTCTTTAACTGTGACTCTGGAAGGATCATCTTCCTTGGTAAAGACAGATGCAAAGTACTCATTTAGTACCTCAGCCATGCCCTCTGCCTCCATGAGTAGATCTCCTTTTTGGTCCCTAATCGGCCCCACCCCTCCTCTTACTACCAGTTTACTATTTATATGCCTATAGAAGACTTTTGGATTCCTTTTACGTTGGTCACCAGTCTATTCTCATACTCTCTCTTTGTCCCTCTTATTTCCTTTTTCACTTCCCCTCTGTACTTTCTATATTCGGCCTGGTTCTCACTTGTATTATCAACCTGACATCTGTCATACGCCCCCTTTTTGTGCTTCATCGTACTCTCTCTTTCGTCATCCAGAGCTCTGGCTTTAGTTGCCCTACCTTTCCCCCTCGTGGGAATGTACATAGACTGTACCTGAAGCATCTCCTCCTTAAAGGCCGCCCATTGTTCAATTATAGTTTTGCCTGCCAATCTTTGATTCCAATTTACCCGGGCCAGATCCATTCTCAACCCACTGAAATTGGCCCTCCTCCAATTAAGAATTTTTACTCTAGATTGTTCCTTGTCTTTTTCCATAACTAATCTAAACCTTATGATCGCTGTTCCCTAAATGTTCCCCCACTGACACTTGCTCCACTTGACCCTCCTCATTCCCCAGAACCAGATCCAGCAATGCCGTCTTCCTCATTGGACTGGAAACATACTGATCAAGAAAGTTCTCCTGAACACTTCAGAAATTACTCTCCCTCATAGCCCTTTACACTATTACTATCCCAGTCTCTATTAAGATATTTGAAGTCCTCCATTATCACTACTCTATCGTTCTTGCGCCTCTCTGTAATTTCCCTGCAAATTTGCTCCTCTATATCCTTCCCACTAGTTGGTGGCCTATAGAATACACCCAGTAGTGTAATGGCAACTCTATTGTTTCTTAACTCTAACCAAATAGATTCTGTCCTTGACCCCTCCGGGGCATCCTCTCTCAACAGCACCGCAATATTCTCCTTAATCAATACTGCCACCCACCCCCAACACCCCCCACTCCTTTCTTTCCTTCCCTATCTTTCCTAAACACCTTGCATCTAGGAATATTTAGTACCCAATCTTGCCCTTTTTTGAGCCAGGTCTCCATTATCATCACTACATCATATTCCTATGTGGTTATTTGCACCTTCAGCTCACCAACCTTATTCACCACACTTCATGCGTTTACACACATGCAGTCTAAACCTATCTTAGACCTTCTCGCATTCTCTCAGTCTGATCCTACCTAATACTGTAATATGTCTCTCTCTAGTGCTAACCGTCTCTCCCAATCCTTTGTGCACCTTGTTTCTCCTTTCTAATGCTACATCCTGGTGGTCATCCCCTGAACACAGGGGTGATGAGTGAATGAGACTTGGTGTGGGTTAGATTACGGGCAGCAGAGTTTTGGATGAGCTTAAGTTTATGGAGGGTGGAAGATGGGAGGCTGGTCAGGACAGCATTAGAATAGTCAAGACTAGAGGTAACAAAAGCAAGAATAAGGGTTTCAGCAGATGAGCTGAGGCAGGGCGGAGACGGGCAATGTTACGGAGGTGGAAGTAGGCATCTAGAAATTGTCTGGTCACTCTCACTTGGACAGATATTTATCCAATTATACATGGGAAACAAAATACAGCATCTATATCTAATCATTTATGAATTAAAACAATCACTACCCTTGGTGATGTTTGTATTGCTGCAACTATTAAATATGCTGTAGTGGATGTTAGTGTGTAGCTGCTTCCAGTTCATTACATGAAAAATCTACTGCTGCTTAAACACAGGCGACTGTTTCCTTTCAGAACACAGCAACCTCCCTTAACCTTCATTACTTCTGAAAATATTTAACAAACTATAGCTCTCCCTCTCACTGCAAGCCCCGAGTCCCCCAATACAACATCAGTAGGCATACCACCATCTGTTGCCCATAGTGAGTACTGCAGCTCCAATTATACTTTTAAAAGAAACATATGTCATGGTTCATAGATTGACAGCACAGGAGGAGGCCTTTCGGCCCATCATGTCTGTGCCGGCTCTTTGAAAGAGCTCTCCAATTAGTCCCACTCCTCTGCTCTTTCCCCATAGCCTTGCAAATGTTTCCCCTTCAAGAATTTATCCATTTCCCTTTTGAAAGCCACGACTGAATCTGCTTCCACCGCCCTTTCAGGCAGCACATTCCAGATCATAACAACTCACTGTGTAAATAATGTCTCATCTCCCCTCTGTTCTTTTGCCGATTACCTTAAATTTGTGTCCTCCAGTTACCAACCCTCCTGCCAATGGAAACAGTTTCTCCCTACTTGTTCTATCAAAACCTCTCATGACTTTGAACACCTCTATTAAATCTCCCCTTAACCTTCGCTGCTCTAAGGGTTAACTGATTAAGAAAAACATGAAACCTTGGAGCATTTCTTCATAGCCTCTAAATAAATAACATTTTTGTTTAGGCACTGGTGCTGTCAGAAGCCCTGCGATGTGGATTCAGTGTTTTTAACCCCTCAGTGTTCGCCCATGCAATGATGCTGTTTTACAATCTGTTACAATTCCCCCGATTCCAGTTCGTAAAGTCACCTGCGAAACTGAGCCACTCAGACCAGAATGGACCCTGATTCATTCTCTGTTCTAACTTCTCCCAGTAAGGGCTACAGTTGGTTTCAGCGCCACTAGGTTAAGGAGCAGAAAACGAGCCAGTGTTCCAGCTCCTGGTCACCTGCTGGACAGTGCGAGTGGACATCAGGTGAGGACACAATCAGGCTCAGCTTTGATTCCTCCCATGTCCCAACAACTTACTGACATTAGCTATCCTGGTTCGCACTACGAATGGCCACTCAGGCGAGGAGCCAGAGGGTTACCACAGCCGGAGTTACTTAGATTCAGCTTTAATCTTCCATAGCCATGGTGGATCACAATGCTAAGTCAGATGGCATTCACAGGACAGGGCCAAGTGAGGTGGGGTCTTTACAACAGGTTTAAGCTGCCGAGTGAACGTCACACAAAAACATGGACCTCCCCAAGACAGTCGACAGACGCCCTGACCACTCCTGCTGCCAAGGAAATGGAGCCAAAAACTGATTGCAATCTCCACATAAAACATAAACAGTATGCCATATATTAAAACCAAAAGCTGGAGCCCATTTCTAACCAGAGTTCAGAAAACGGTCATTGATCAGATAACTATCAGATGCTGCTCTCAATTAGATGCCAGCATTTACCTCACTCCTGGGTATCTGTTATTCTATATATAAACCACCCAAATCCCTCAATTAGATTCCAGCCTGTAATTCACTCCCAGGTATGTCATTCTACATATAAACCCCCCGAGCCCCTCGATTAGATTCCAGCCTCTAAATCACTCCTGGATATTTGTTATTCTACATATAAACCACCCAAACCACATAATTCTAACCTGCAGCTCAAAAAGAAAACAGGGTAACCAGGGTTGCTAGAGACAGCAGCCAATGTATATCTTCTATTTATACAGTGAAATGAGCTAAATAAAATGAACCCTTTAAAAGGTTCATAGCTAAGGATTGTTCACCTCAGTGCTAACTGTTCAAATAGTATTTCTAATATATTATTTCTTCAATCTCTTCTTTCCTTTTTCCTCTCCACAATAGGCTCCCAGGCCTCCTCTAGTGAAAGGCACGTGAAAGTGGTCTAGATATAACCTGCTAATACAATCACTGTCAGCCCAAGAGGAGAACAGAAACTCCATGTGTGGAGCAAGCATTGCATGCCCGCTACGCCACTGTGGGTACAATAACATGCCACAGGACCACACCAACCCTAGGCTCTAAGTATGCACATTATCAGAGGTAAAGCATTTAATGTCAGAAAGGGTTCAATTGTAAATGTTTTCTGAACATCTAACAGCAATTTGCAAACCAGCTGCAGGGTGCGAGTGGAAGAATCCTCTGCAGGCTAGGTGCTCATATCCGTCCAGAGACGCACGAGAGCTTACGTTCAGTCAGCGGCACACCGCAGTGTGTCTGCAGTATGAGCGAGCGAGCGGTTACACACCGCAGTGTGTCAGTAGTACGAGCGAGCGGTTACACACCGCAGTGTGTCAGTAGTATGAGCAGGCGGTTACACACCGCAGTGTGTCAGTAGTATGAGCGGGCGAGCGGTTACACACCGCAGTGCGTCAGTAGTATGAGCGAGCGGTTACACACCGCAGTGTGTCTGCAGTGTGAGCAAGCAAGCGGTTACACACCGCAGCATGCCTGCACAATTAAGACAGCAATCGGTCACACGCCGCAGTGTGTCTGCAGCGATGTGCAATGTCCAGAAATAGAAAGTCTTTGTTAGTTGCTACGCAAGACACCAGTTGCTGGTCATTAGCAAGCGGCATCTTCTCAATCGTTCCGAGGACTGCAACAACATTTCCTCACCAAAAATAAACGTAACGTGGCCAGCTTGTTCTAAGAACATAGAGTTGAGATATCCAAAAACAAACAAGATGTAGGCGGTCATTCTCACCTCAGGCATCTTCTCTCATGTCCCGTAACAGCAAAGAGTTACAAACCAAAAAGAACAAAATTCAGTGTGGCAGAATTGCTAACGGTTGAGGTGCTCTCCAGGACACGAGCGCTCTAAGGGAGTTGGTGAAAGTGCCTTTTTGTGTTAATAAAGGCAGCCCTTACACCGTAACTAAAAGTCGGAGTCTACGCAGTGATTCTGCCTGGCAGTACCTTCTTCACACTATGCAGCTCTGCCCAAGTATATTTACATGGGGCACAGCTGCACTCCCAGTCATCAATTGTCATACCTTTTGAGGGCTCAGGCTGGAGGGCCTGGACTCTCAAGATACATCGCTATCTATAAATTAATAGAGTGCGGAGGTGATACACCAAACACATTTCAAAATAGGCTTGAATCCAACTGGAGTGTGGTGTCAATTCCAAGAGACTGTCTCCTCCAGGGGGTCTCAACACGCAAATCTGGAATGCAAATCAGTAGTTACACTGCCATTTTTGCATCACTGGCAGTACACCTATATCTGAGGTGTCTAACTGGTACCTGAAGGGCACACAGCATCACCGATTGTCCATTTTAAGCTTTTTTTTTTAGTACAAACATACAGCCCAGTGGCGCAGCATGCTTGTATCCAGGTAAACTACAACTCCCCACACAGCACAGCACCTGACAGACAGGGAGGGGAAAATTAATACACAAAAAGGAGAGGAAAGTGAATCAGTGGAGACTGGTCCTCTTTAGACAAACACCTGGGCTGCAGCACTGCTGCCCAGTTCCACGAGAGCTGGTCACCTGCCTCTTTAGTCTGAGAATAGTGGGAGGGAAAGCAGAGTTAGAAAAATAAAGTTTGTGAAGCAATCTGAAAGTTTATAAGTGTAGCGTTAATGCCAGCACGATCAAAATTTAAACCAAATCTCTGGGGTGTGGAGAATGGACTTGTACAAGTGCCAGCCTTCTTACTCTCTTCCACAGCCCCCAACCCCGGTTTAATCTCAGGTCTCGCTCGAGTGGCAGTGTGATATTTGTGCTGCTCAATTATTGCAGCACTAAACAGAATATAGCATTTAAATAGCATCTTTTAGTGGCACTAACTTGTACAGTACATAAACCAAACCTTTTAACTACTTAATGAATAATTGAATGATTGAAGGTGAAGGGGCAAAGAAGTGCAGACATTCTGCAGAGCAGACGTGAAATTAAAATGTCTCATATGTTTTTTATTCTTAGAGTGAGGCGAGCATGTCAACCCCACAAGTGGAGGAAATAAAATAGAAATTTACGTGTACAAAACACTTCAACATGTAGTCGTCTATTGATGCCAGACATGGACTCTGCTTTTATTGGGATTTGGTTTTAATATTTGGCTTGTTTGAAGTTTGCTTTTCTTTCCTCTTACAGGCGTGGGAAAGGTGGAAATCCTTCAGCAGAGGGGAAACAAATGGCATCGAGTGACTTTGCTGTTATGTACATGACGCAATCAGAATAAATGATCATTTTTATCAATGAGGTGCAATTGTTACATTGCATTACAGTCACAGTCTCTGCATGCAAGATAACTGCAGGCATTGTCTATTTTGCAGTAAAGGCAAATTTTAGATTTTGTAAACCAGTTGTATTTAGGGTGCACTGTTCGTTTCTGAAGAAAACACTTGTACACTAACCAACTTCCCAAAACACTCAGAAAATAATGCCTCTAATTCAAATGTTGTTTGCTGTTGAAGACACCATGTGAGGACAGATCAAGATCAGCTGCTATGCTACTCCCAGTCGAATAACCTGCCGACATTTGCTGCCCAGGCTAATTAGGTGAGGTAATGACACTCAAGGAACTCCCATTAACCAAGGAAGAGAGTGGAAAGAAAACAAAGCAAAACAAGAATGGGTACAAGCTCCAAAATTTAGAATGGGAAATATAGCAAGAGCCACAAAACGCATTATTCTGACATAAAATCCAGTGGTCAGATGGCCAATGTCAGTCTTATAAACAAGTAGCAACAATAATTACAAAATGTGGTTACTGGGACTACCATTCATTTTGGCTTGGTAGCCAACTGGTTATTTCCCATTGAACCCCACCATGATATCCATTATACAGAGATGACTCCATCAATGTACTTACGTCACTAGGAGAGAGATTTCCAAGATCCTCATCCTGCTCTGAAGCTCCATCTTCCCTGCCTGATTCACTACCCTGGGAGGAGTGAGGGTGGCTGGCATGGATCCAAACCTCCACCCTGCTGGTGTCTTCTCCGACCTGCCTAAAAGTCTGTTTCCTGCCCTTGCCTCTGGGGCCAGGGCTGAGGTCAGATTCTTGCTGCCTCTTGAACTCAGCCTGCTCAGCCTGAAAAAGAAACACAAATACTCCATGAAGCGAGGGGTTTCTTGCACAAGATGCGTGGTCATTAAGGTGACAAACAAACTTGGCAGCAAACTTGAGAGAGCAAGCATTTATATAGCACCTTTCACATCCTCGAGATGTCCCAAAGTGCTTCACAGTCAATGAAGTACTTTTGAAGTGAATGCACTGTTGTAATGTAGGAGAAGCAGCATCCAATTTGCACAGAGTAAGGTCCAACAATTAAATATATGACCAGATCATGTTGGTTGAGGGATAAATGTTGGCCAGGACACCGAGAGAATTCCCCTGCTCCTCTTCAAATAGTTCTGAGAGATCTTTTACATCCACCTGAGAGGGCAGACAGGGCCTCAGTTTAACATCTCATCCGAAAGGCAGCACCGCCAACAGTGCAGCACTCCCTCAGTACTGCACTGGAGTGCCAGCCTAGATTTTGCGCTCAAGTCTCTGGAATGAACCTACAACCTTCTGACTCAGAGATTACAGCGAGTTACATCAAAACTACAGCACAGGCCATTCAGCCTAACTGGTCTGTACCGGCGTTTATACCTCCTCCCTCCCTACTTCATCTTTTTTTTCCACATCGTTCACCTGAGGAAGGAGGTAGCCTCCGAAAGCTTGTGAATTTAAAATAAAATTGCTGGACTATAACTTGGTGTTGTAAAATTGTTTACAATTACTTCATCTAACACTATCAGCATCAGCCGTGGCTCAGTGGGTAGCACTCTCACCTCTGAGTCAGAGGTCATAGGTTCAAGTCCCACTCCAGAGACCGGAGCACATAATCCAGGCTGAAACTCCAGTGCAGTACTGAGGGAGTGCTGCACTGTCGGAGGTGCCGTCTTTCGGATGAGACATTAAACTGAGGCTGCCCCCTCGGTGGGACGCAAAAGTTCCCACCGCCATTATTTCAAAGAAGAGCAGGAGATCTCTCCCCGGTGTCCTGGCTAATATTTATCCCTCAACCAACATCACAGATTATCTGGTCATTATCACATTGCTGTTTGCGGGATCTTGCTGTGCGCAAATTGGCTGCCACGTTTCCTACATTCAACAGTGACTACACTTCAAAAAGTACTTCATTGGCTGCAAAGCGCTTTGGGATGTCCTGAGGTCGTGAAAGGAGCTATAGAAATGCAAGTCTTTCTTTCTTTCCTATACCTTTCTCCCTCATGTGTTTATCTAACTTCCCCTTAAATGCATTTACGCTATTTGCCTCAACTACTCCTTGTGATCGTGAATTCCACATTCTAACCACTCTCTGGGTAAAGAAGTTTCTCCTGAATTCCCTATTGGATTTATTGACATCTATTTTATATTTAGGACTTCTAGTATTGGTCTCCCCCACAAGTGGAAACATTTTCTCTACATCTATCCTATCAGATCCTTTCATTATCTTAAAGACCTCTATCATGTCACCCCTCAGCCTTCTCTTCTCTGTTCAGCCTTTAGAATCCTGGAATGGTCACAGCCTAGGAGGCCGCCACTCAGCCCATCGAGCAATCCAGTTTGTCACATTCCTCCACTCTTTCCCCGTAGCCCTGCAAATTTTTTCCCTTTAAGTATTTGTCTAATTCCCTCTTGAAAGCCACAATTGAATCTTCTTCCACCACCCTTTCAGGCAGTACATTCCAGATCACAATAACTCACTGCGTAAAAAAGTTTTTCCTCATGTCGCCTTTGGTTCTTTTGCCAATCACCTTAAATTTGTATCCTCTGGTTCGCGACTCTTCCGCCAATGGGAACAGTTTCTCTTTATTTACTTTGTCTAAACCCTTCATGATTTTGAACACTTCTTTCAAATCTCCTCTCAACCTTCTCTGCTCTAAGGAGAGCAATCCCAGCTTCTCCAGTCTATCCACGTGACTAGAGTCCCTCGTCCCTGGAACCATTCTAGTAAATCTCTTCTGCGCCCTTCCTATGGCTTTTACATCCTTCCCAAAGTGCGGTGCCCAGGATTGGACACAATACTCCAGTTGTGGCCGAACCAGTGTTTTATAAAGGTTCAACATAACTTCCTTGCTTTTGTACTCTATGCCTCGATTTATAAAGTCCAGGATCCCGTATGCTTTTTTAACCGCTTTCTCAACCTGCCCTGCCACCTTCAAAGATTTGTGCGATATACCCCCAGGTCTCTCTGTTCCTCCACCCCCTTTAGAATTGTACCATTTAGTTTATATTGCCTCTCCTCATTCTTCCTGCCAAAATGTATCACTTCGCATTTCTCTGCGTTAAATTTCATCTGCCGTGTGTCCCCCCAATCCACCACCCTGTAGCTAGCACCTCTGCAATTTCCACCCTTACTCCCCTCAGCAACTTAGGATGCCTCCCATCTGGACTGGGTTACATATCTACTTTAAGTACAGCTAGCCTTTCTAGTACCTTCTCTATCAATTTTTAGCCCATCCAGTATCTCAAATACCTCTTCTTTAACTGTGACTCTGGCAGGATCATCTTCCTTGGTAAAGACAGATGCAAAGTACTCATTTAGTACCTCAGCCATGCCCTCTGCCTCCAATAGCAGATCTCCTTTTTGGTCCCTAATCGGCCCCACCCCTCCTCTTACTACCCGTTTACTATTTATATGCCTATAGAAGACTTTTGGATTCCCTTTTACGTTGGTCACCAGTCTATTCTCATACTCTCTCTTTGCCCCTCTTATTTCCTTTTTCACTTCCGCTCTGTACTTTCTATATTCTGCCTGGTTCTCACTTGTGTTATCAACGTGACATCTGTCATGGGCCCCCTTTTTCTTCTTCATCTTACTCACTCTCTCTTTCGTCATCCAGGGAGCTCTGGCTTTAGTTGCCCTACCTTTCCCCCTCGTGGGAATGTACCTAGACTGTACCTGAAGCATCTCCTCTTTAAAGACCGACCACTGTTCGTTTAATGTTGCCTGCCAATCCTTGATTCCAATTTACCCGGGCCAGATCCGTTCTCATCCCACTGAAATTGGCCCTCCTCCAATTAGGTATTTTTAGTCTAGATTGCTCCTTGTCCTTTTCCACAGCTATTCTAAACCTTATGATACTGTGATCACTGTTTCCTATATGTTACCCCACTGACACTCGCTCCACCTCATTCCCCAGAACCAGATCCAGCAATGCCCCCTTCCTCGTTGGGCCAGAAACATACTAATCAAGAAAGTTCTCCTGAACGCACTTCAGAAATTCCTTCCCCTCCTTGCCCTTTACGCCATTGCTATCCCAGTCCATATAAGAATAGTTGAAGTCCCCCATTATCACTACTCTATGGTTCTTGCACCTCTATATCCAGATAAGTATATCCTCTCAGTTCTTGTATCATCCTTGTGAATCTTTTTTGTACACTCTCCAATGCATCTATATCCTTTCCATAATATGGAGACCAGAACTGTGCACAGTACTCAGAATGTGGTCTAAATCAAGCTTCTATACATGTTTAACATAACTTCTTTGTTTTTCAATTCCATCCCTCTAGTAATGAACCCTAGTGCTTGATTTGCCTTTTTTATGGCCTTATTAACCAGAGTCACTACTCTTAGTGATTTGTGTATCTCTATTCCGCAATCCCTTTGCTCCTCTATCCCATTTAGACTCTTATTATCCAAGCAGTATGTGGCCTCCTTATTCATGGCTGATCTTCGACCTCAACTCCACTATCCCGCCTGATCCCCATATCCCTTGATTCCCCTAGAGTCCAGAAATCTATCGATCTCAGCCTTGAATATATTCAATGACTCAGCATCCACAGCCCTCTGGGATAGAGAATTCCAAAGATTCACAACCCTCTGAGGGAAGAAATGTCTCATCTCAGTCTTAAATGGCCGACCCCTTATCCTGCCACTATGCCCCCAAGTTCTACCAAAATGCACCACTTCACATTTATCTATATTGAGGTTAGAATGCTACCTCAGAACTATGGCTGACACCTTGTCAGCACTCATACCTAATTTTAGCTGCCCTTCCACTGACCAGTGCTCATTAACAGTGGTCCAATGCCAACATACAGTTGGCCTTGGCACACACCTGCGGAATATCTCCATTTCCCACTCCATCTACTTTGGTCACCTCCATAAACAAAACAAATTTGCAGCTGATGCCTAATACCTATCACATCAGCATTAGCTCTGATAACGTCACTGCTTCCCACTGCACGCCCTCATCGAGAACTACATAGGATGCTGTATCTTCAAGCAGCTTTCCACCAGCACCCTTCCACCCATGGCCTACACGACAACCAGATTGTACATCGTGGAAAAGATGCTCGTCAGCAGGATGTTCCTGCATTGAGAAACCCACTCAAAGGAGTAAAAGTGAAACCTTGCAGTTTTAACATGTCTTAATAACCAAGTATTAACAAGATGCCATCTGCATGATCACCCATTGCCAGCCCACCACTCTCCACTGGGGTACCCCATGCCAATACATAAAAGAGGAAGGCATTCCAAAATAGTTTTGTTGAACCCTGGAGATCAAATTAAGAACTGTTCCTGCAGCACTGGCTTTACTCATCTCCCAGTCCTCGGCAACAAGGATTCAAGACCTGGACTGCCTCCACGTGTCGGGTCCTGGCTAGACACTGCGCCGGCACGATTCCATCCTGATGTTCGTCGCCTCTGACATTCCATTTTCCATAGAGCTTGCTTGGTCCCACGTGAGGCAGACTGTTTGATGAGTTAGGGACTGGATCATTCCTCCAGCCCATCAAAACTGAGATTGCTGCTGCCGACCCCCCCCCACCCCCCCCCCCCCCCCCAACTACAACCCACCGCCTTGGGACACAGGTGGGGGAGGGGCTCCTCCAAACGGAGCACCAGAGGCACGGAACAGGAGAAATATGATTAAGCACAGAGTTGACCGCTACCAGACGCTGCATCGACGAGGTGAGTACGAAGGGGAAGGAATTTCAATTACTTTCACTCCCTCTCTCTGAGAATTGAAGCAGAGGCCTGGCCTATTTATTATCCAAGCTAGAAAGTGAGGAGAGGGGTAATCCCTAAATATGACAAAGTGTAGACGTGCAGTATCATATTCTATGGAACGGGACATTTAAACTTTGAGTGCTGACTTAAGATTTCATCCCAAGGATGTTTCATAACAGAGGGGTTTGGGTTTTGGGTTTTGGTCCCTTGTTCATTTGAAGTCTCCTGTTGAGAAGGGTAATAGGAATGCATCCAAAACACTGTCACAACCTGTAAGCTTTAAAGACCCAGTGCTTCACCAAGGACCATTAGTTCAACCATTCAAACACTCACTCCTCTACTGCAGTGATGGGAAATATAATTATAACACTATTTATATTTTAGAGTGTTACACATAACAGAATTCCACCTTCTGGCACAGACCGAAGTCTGGCTAAATTACTACTGGCACTCAATGTCCCTCAGCTCCACCAGCATCACCTCTTCCAGTCAAGTGTCCCCCTCACTAAATGTCTCACAGCTTCAACACAGCCAGACACACTGGGAGTGGCAGTACTGCCCATCCACTGAACTCGGTGCGGCTGGATGCAGAGCATGTGGCACTACTATGCGAACATTGAACACAAAGATCAGTGATGGTGCTCCCTATCCACCAACCACGAAGCAGCACAGCAGAAGCACAGTGGGAGTTCCAATCCACATCGCGGCACAGACAGCGGGCCACGAGGCGTGATCGCGGCACAGACAGCGGGCCACGAGGCGTGATCGCGGCACAGACAGCGGGCCACGAGGCGTGATCGCGGCACAGACAGCGGGCCACGAGGCGTGATCGCGGCACAGACAGCGGGCCACGAGGCGTGATCGCGGCACAGACAGCGGGCCACGAGGCGTGATCGCGGCACAGACAGCGGGCCACGAGGCGTGATCGCGGCACAGACAGCGGGCCACGAGGCGTGATCGCGGCACAGACAGCGGGCCACGAGGCGTGATCGCGGCACAGACAGCGGGCCACGAGGCGTGATCGCGGCACAGACAGCGGGCCACGAGGCGTGATCGCGGCACAGACAGCGGGCCACGAGGCGTGATCGCGGCACAGACAGCGGGCCACGAGGCGTGATCGCGGCACAGACAGCGGGCCACGAGGCGTGATCGCGGCACAGACAGCGGGCCACGAGGCGTGATCGCGGCACAGACAGCGGGCCAAGAGGCGTGATCGCGGCACAGACAGCGGGCCAAGAGGCGTGATCGCGGCACAGACAGCGGGTGCATAGTGTGCTCTGCCTGCTTAAATGTGTCCAGACAGCAGGAACGTAGCACGCTCCAGCCACTAAATCACACACAGACACTGAGATTGTGGAGAGGGAAAGAGAGAAAGGAAGATGAAGGATTCCAACACAGACTTTACTGGGCTCAATTAACTCCCTAAGACGACCAAAACAGCTCAATTATCCAAAGCCACCACCAAGCCAGGGAGCAAGGGCTGCTGCATGGGAACGCAAGTGTGTGTATGCGTGAGAAGGATTGTTGAATCAGTTTGAACCAATAGTTAAATTGCTATTTTTTGCAGTTAGTATATATACACACACTGGTGTTTATGGCACTCAGATGCACCAGGAAATCTCAGAGTGGATTATGTTAATCTCAGGAAATATCTGTCCAGAGAGCCAGGGGCTTTTTTGAAGGAATTGACGGATGGGTTTTGTTAATGTGAATATTTGAAGATCCTCAGTGTGAAACACAAACGTCAGAGTAGAGGCATCAGCGAGTTTAAGTGGTTACTGACCTGAGCTCCAGTCAGCAGCTGCCGTGTGGTTCAGGCCTAAAGTGGGAGAGACCTTTCCTCTTCGAAAGGACTGCGGCTTTGCTCATTTTAAAATCAGTCCATCTGAAAACCTCAAATTCTCAAAGTCGTGTTCCCACACCTTAAGCCGGATGTACATTAAATGGAGAGGAGCAAGGGAAAGTCACGGAGAACTGCCAAAAGTTTCCATACAGCAGGGCCAGGGACCACGTGTTTTGTCAGGAACCACGATCTAATGACCGTGGAGTCAGGGGTAGGGTCTAAAATTGGGGTTTTAAATCCATCACCAGCAAAGAATGGTACAAATTTAAGCTTATACAAGTTGTTGAACTGGTAACTCAGTACTTGCACACAGGCAAATACACACTTAATTTCCAGCTCGACTCCATGTAAAAATGATAAAAAGTCATTCCAACCCAAACTTAGTGAACAGCAACTTACAAAGTAGCCACTGTAGACTAAATGGTGCAATGGGTTCAACATTGAACTTTCACCTCTGGAACCTGGTACACGTTCAACCCAAACTGAAGGGATAAAACGCTCCTGTGTCTGTTGGCTGTAAGGATCCGACACAAAATAAGTTTAGGGCAAGCTCAATTCAGGTCCAAAATTCTCCGAGACTAATTCGCAGTCTTAGCAGAAGAGTATGCTGTTTTGACCTTGGGGCAGAGGCATTGATGGGACAGTGTAGAGGGAGCTTTACTGTACATCTAACCCACGCTGTACCTGCCCTGGGAGTGTTTGATGGGACAGTGTAGAGGGAACTTTACTCTGTATCTAACCCTGTACCTGCCCTGGGAGTGTTTGACGGGACAGTGTAGAGGGAGCTTTACTCTGTATCTAACCCTGTACCTGCCCTGGGAGTGTTTGACGGGACAGTGTAGAGGGAGCTTTACTCTGTATCTAACCCTGTACCTGCCCTGGGAGTGTTTGATGGGACAGTGTAGAGGGAGCTTTACTCTGTATCTAACCCTGTACCTGCCCTGGGAGTGTTTGATGGGACAGTGTAGAGGGAGCTTTACTCTGTATCTAACCCTGTACCTGCCCTGGGAGTGTTTGATGGGACAGTGTAGAGGGAGCTTTACTCTGTTTCTAACCCGTGCTGTACCTGCCCTGGGAGTGTTTGATGGGACAGTGTAGAGGAAGCTTTACTCTGTATCTAACCCGTGCTGTACCTGCCCTGGGAGTGTTTGATGGGACAGTGTAGAGGGAGCTTTACTCTGTATCTAACCCGTGCTGTACCTGCCCTGGGAGTGTTTGATGGGACAGTGTAGAGGGAGCTTTAGTCTGTATCAAACCCATACTGTACCTGCCATGGGAGTGTTTCATGAAGGTGGGTTTGTGGGGGTTCATTTATGAGAAAGGGGTGAGCCTTGTTGCCTTTTTCTGTTCCATAAAACATTCTTGTTCAGTGTTTCTACAATGAAATTTGGTAAATATTATACATAAGAAGGACTGCATGTATGCAGTGTGAAAGTTGCAGAGGATGGTCAACACTGAAAGGGTTAAAGATTTCACCAGGAATCTAATATTCAGCAGTGCATTCAGAGGGGTGCAGATCTGGATTTCATCCTTTTAACATGGTTAAGTTTTAAGAAGTTGTCATCAAACTACATTTTTAAAAAATGTAAAAAATATCCCTGTGTAATCCTGCGATCTGACCTGCAGTGAGTGCAGCCTTTTAAACCTCTCCAACGCGTTTAAGTACAGTTTATTCTGTTTATTTTCCGAGAGAGGAGTGAGGCTTTGATCCCAGTTTGTTCATTTGCCAAGCTTGCCATCACAATAGTGCAGAAGGCATGAATGGTCATTTTCACACGGCCCATCCGACTTGTTTTTCTGTTCTCGACAAGTCACAGAGATCTCACAGAGCCTTCCAGCACTGCCACCAAGGTCTGTTTATGACTAAGTAAACACTAGCAAAAGCCAAACTCGTTCACTTGCTCTCTCCCTCCTACCTCCCACGCACGCATACAAATAAAACTCTGCCAGCTTGCTCCCTGCACTGAGCGACAGACTGACCTTCCTCTTGGTTTCTTCGAAGAGGCTCATCAAGCTCTCCCTAGCTGTAAGAATTGGATTACTGGCAGCCAGACTCCGCATGTAATAGTATACAGCATCCAGCTTCCGTCTCTGTTAAAAGAAAAACAAAAAAAAAAGGAGCAAAGATGAAACCAGTTTAAAACACAGACACAGCTCAGCTGAACCCAATTACTGAGCATTCCCACAATTGTTTCATTTTCACTGAAATCTATTAGTCATAAATTATCTGAGTTTCATAAAACTGCTGGACGATTTTCCCCCGCTGGCTTACCCCTCTGAGGACCAGAGCTCAGATTTATCAGACCCAACACAAATATAATAAAGCAGCCCTCCCACACCCCTGACACGGCCCCTGGCTGCTTGGTGAGGTGTGCAAGCGCACAGCGTTAGAATGCTCTCGTCAGCACGAGTGCACGGAAAACAATATTGACAACTGCTGTTTAACGAGGAGAGAAGTGTTAGTTAACTGCAAGTACAAAACCAAGCTAAGATTTCACACACTTTGGATCACAGGAAGAGTCCACATTAACCTGAAAAATATCCACGATATGGAGCTCCATACACCTCGCGTGAGGTGATGGCATCAGAGCCCAATTCCAAAGAGATTACAAATCTTACAAAAAAAATATTAATGCACAAAATTGCTTCCATTTCTCGCAATGTCAGTTGGCATCAGTTCAACAGTGAACCCACGCATACAGCTTTCAGCGCCACGAGATCGAATTCCTTACCCTGTTTTAAATGTGAAATCATATCAGTCAGCAATACCTTTGGGAGTACAATCACTCCTCATCAACACTTCAATTACTTCCTACAGTACATTTCTTATGTGAACCAGTGACATCTAGCGGCACAAAGAGTCCGCATCAATTTCAGCATTGGTCCAAAAACTTGACATATGTTAAACTGAGGCTCACAGTAAGGGCCCAGAGACAAAAGTGTCAACTTAGAATTCTGATTAACTTGAAGATTCACCATTGTTACAGGCTTAGCATATCTTTCAGTAATGTCTTAGCGTACTTCACAGCCAATGAATTAATTTAAAGTGCAGTGACTTATGTAAAGAAACAATGTTGCCATTTTCTACACAGCAAGATCCCACTAACAGCAGTGAGATGAAAGACCAGTTAATCTGCTTCTGGCAATGTCAGCTGAGGGAGGAATGTTGGCCAGGACACCAGGAAAACTCCCTGCTCTTCTTCACAAGATCTTTTAACAGGAACAGACAGATGTTATTGCCTAAATAAGAAATTCAATAACACAAATCAGGAGGACAGACTTGGCACAGTCACCAGGCTTGGTGGTGTGAGAGGGTTGGATTCATACCAGTCGACAGGGTCATTAACTTGGGATGATTCAGAGGGACGGTAATTCTACTCCCTCGCACTGTTGGGTACAACAGCACTTCTCAGCCATTCTCCCAATGATGTCACGATCACTCAGTTTTTAAAAAAAATTGAACAGTTCACAGAAACAGACGTCATTCACAATTCTCTGAGGCTTAAAACGAGTCCTCAGGGAGCAGGTGATGGAGCATGTTTACAGCTGTCCTTTACCAGAACATGAAGGAAGTAAACATGGAGCAGCCTCCATCCAGCTCCACTGGGCACGAGTCTACAACACAAAGACACTAATCCTGGTAACCTCACTCAGATGGGTCATGTGGGGAATGGAGAAATGTCACGCTGGTGCTGTGGGGGAGGAGCATTCTCCTTAAGTTGGGTTTCTGGAGCAATGCAAAGGAAGGTTTAAGCTGCTTTTATATCGGCACCATTTTCATTTGGATTCCAGAAGGCCAGCACCCGTGGGAACTCTCTTTATCCCAGCCACAGACTCTCAGATCCTATTTTTTTGGGGATCAATTCTGCCACTGGGATGAGGGAAGCCAGATTTAGCCGCACCAGGAGCTACTCACGGATCTCCATCTCCCACAATCCAAATTAACAACTGCAACCATGTAAAAGCAGCTTTACTCTGCATCCTGACACAAGGCTCCTTCTTTAACTGTGCACAGTACTGGTAGATTCAAATCTAAAGACTTCTGCAGATCAGGGACAATACCAATCCAGGCTACTTCCTTCTCATCCGCTCGGAACAGATCAAACCCCAAAAAGGAATAATGTACCAAACTGTTCCATAACATCGACAGTCTCGCCTTGCCTCTGCTTTATTTCCTCCTCCTCAATCCTAGCCTGCAGCCCAAGCCAGATCCAGAGGCAGAGAGAAATGGCCCAGGGTGGGGAGGCAGGGGAGACAGACAAAAAAAAAGACAAATACAGACAAAATAGACACACCCTGACAGAGAGAAGCAGCTACTAGTAAGCAGTGAACAGCCCAAGTGACAGTCAGTCAGGAATGAACAGCCCAACTTAGTCAACAATGAGTCGATTACAGTCACCTAAACTATTGAGTGCGTGAAAGTGCCAGTATCCGATAACTAGATAACATTATTGATAGGCTGCGAGGTACATCCTGCCGGGATCTTCTCAACCCTGGTGCTATTTATCGGGCCTCTTCGCCTCCCAGTGCAATTACAGATCGTTCCAAGGTCGAGGGTAGCTTCCTTGCAAGTGCAGCTGTGAGGGCAAATATACAGGGCTAAGATTATTAAACAACGATCCAGGACTCAGCTCATGGGACAGTGTGTCCCCACAAAGAGAGATGAAGAGTCAGGGTCAGTTCTCTCTCTTGTGGAGAAGGGAGAGGGAAAAAAAAACAGCCAAACGTCTGGACGAGAACCAGCTCCCGATCACATCTGCACTCGGTGCAGGGGAAAGGCCGAGCTTCAGGAGAGCTGGCAGCTGCAGTGTGTTCAAGCTCTGTCCTATCACCTCTGGCCCGTGGGTTCAAACTTGGTCCTGGTACAGGGATAACTGGATGCACACCATAAAATAGGGATTGGATTATTGGTGCCTCTCCACAAGTAACATTCCACTGAGAATTTCACCCCCCTTTCCTATCATCCAAACAACCAAACTTGGGTTAAACACACAGTAACTGGCTAACACATCAGCTTCGATCCAGAACAGGGGACACGAAGAGACCACCTGAATCGGTAATTAGGCAACAATTACATCTCCCCCGTCCCTTTAAGGAGCTCACAGTCTCCGCGCTGCCTCCTTCCGCTGGGAGGGCAAGCAAGCAAAAAAACAGATTCCTCCACACTTCAGCACTAAAACTGCTCTGTGCTCATTTGACAAAAAGCATGCACTGTACCCCCGGGGGAGGAGGGGAACAGAAAGAAGAGGAGATGGAAAAGTTATCTCACTGCTGTCAAGTGCCCTGTTTCACCACTCAGCCATGAACTGGCAAAATTCATTGTAAATGTGGCTATATGAAAAAATTAAACTCTGGCCCATAGCTGTAGTTCCACAGCATGAATTTTGCTGCTTTGAACTCTCCCACGGTGGCTGCATAGATGACAACACTTGGTAACAATGAGATATCTGCATACCAACCCACTCTCCTGGGTGCACTTCAAATACTCTGGACCATTAACCCTCAGATTGCTGACAAGTCCAGAGAAATTCCAGTGCCCCTGGGCCAGCCACATTTCTGCAGCCCACATACAAACCCTAACACTATTACAGTAAAATACTTACCCAGAACTGTATTACAGTAATAACCCTGTGCAGCAAACGTGAGATTTATAAATACAAAATATAACATTTCTGCCTGGCCTCCCTCTTGTTTTTAATTTAAACTTTACTTTTACTTTGTTTAATGATTTTTTCTTCTTAAAATAAATGCAGGACAAGCTGCCTTTCACTTCAAGGCTCCCAGGTGCCAACATCTACTGAAGCAGTTTTTAATTCCCCTTCCCCAGGAGTTGGCATCACTAACAGTTAGTGAGGGTGGTGGGCAGTGTGGCACTGTCTAACGGGCAGGGTGAGCATGGGTGGGTCCGGTGGGAGTGTCTATGGATGTTATCTATATGCTCCTCCAGAAGGCATTTGATACAGTTCCACACAAGAGATTAGTAGCAAAAATAAAAGTGCACGTAATTGGAGGTAAGAACATAAGCAATAGGAGTAGGAGTAGGCCACTCGGCCCCTCGAGCCTGTTCTGCCATTCAATCAGATCATGGCTGATCTTTGATCTCAACTCTACTTTCCAGCTAGATTCGCATATCATAGAATCATAGAAAATTTACGGCACAGAAGGAGGCCATTCGGCCCATCGTGTCCGTGCTGGCTGAGAAATGAGCCACCCAGCCTAATCCCACTTTCCCGCATTTGGTCCGTAGCCCTGCAGGTCACGGATCTTCAGGTGCACATCCAGGGATTTTTTTTTAATGAGTTGAGGGTTTCTGCCTCTGCCACCCTCTCAGGCAGTGAGTTCCAGACCCTCACCACCCTCTGGGTGAAAAATTCTTTCCTCATTTCCACTCTAATCCTTCTACCAATCACTTTAAATCTATGCCCCCTGGTTACTGACCACTCCGCTAAGGGAAATAGGTCCTCCCTATCCACTCTATCTAGGCCCCTCATAATTTTGTACACCTCAATTAAATCTTCCCTCAGCCTCCTCTGTTCCAAGGAAAACAACCCCAGCCTGTCCAATCTTTCCTCATAGCTAAAATTCTCCAGTCCTGGCAACATCCTCGTAAATCTCCTCTGCACCCTCTCTAATGCAGTCACATCTTTCCTGTAATGTGGTGACCAGAACTGTACGCAGTACTCAAGCTGTGGCCTAACCAGTGTTTTATACAGTTCCAGCATAACATCCCTGCTTTTATATTCTATGCCTCGGCTAATAAAAGAAAGCATTCCATATGCCTTCTTAATCACCTTACCTAACTGTCCTGCTACCTTCAGGGATCTGCGGACATGCACTCCAAGGTCCCTCACTTCCTCCACATCTCTCAGTATCCTCCCATTTATTGTGTATTCCCTTGCCTTGTTTGCCCTCCCCAAATGCATTACCTCACACTTCTCCGGATTGAACTCTATTTGCCACTTTTCTGCCCATCTGACCAGCCCACTGATGTCTTCCTGCAGTCTACAGCTTTCCTCCTCACCATCAACCGCATGGCCTATCTTCGTATCATCCGCAAATTTCTTAATCATGCCCCCTACGTTTAAGTCCAAATCATTAATATATACCACAAAAAGCAAAGGACCTAGTAGCAAGCCCTGCGGCACTCCACTGGAAACAGCCTTCCAGTCTCAAAACACCCGACCATTACCCTCTGCTTCCTGCCACTGAGCCAATTTTGGATCCAATTTGCCACATTCCCTTGGATCCCATGGGCCTTTACTTTTTTGACCAATCTGCCATGTCAAAAGCCTTGCTAAAATCCATGTAGACCACATTAATTGCGCTCCTCGAAAAATTCAATCAAGTTAGTCGGACACAATCTCCCCTTGACAAGTCCATGTCCTTGATTAGTCCGTGCCTTTCTAAGTGACGGTTTATCCTGTCCCTCAAAATTGATTCCGATAATTTGCCCACCACCGAGGTTAGGCTGATTGGCCTGTAATTACTCGGTCTATGCTTTGCTCCCTTTTTAAACAATGGTACAATGTTAGCAGTCCTCCAATCCTCCAGCACCATGCCTGGATCCAGTGAAGTTTGGAAAATGATTGTTAAAGCCTCCTCTATTTCCTCCCTGGCTTCTTTTAATAGCCTGATACACATTTCATCTGGCCCTGGTGATTTATCCACTTTCAAAGATGCTAATCCCCTTAATACTTCCTCTCTCACTATGTTTATCCCATCCAATATTTCACACATCTCCTCCTTAACTTCAATCTCTGCATCGTCCCTCTCCTCTGTGAAGACAGATGCAAAGGATTCATTAAGAACCACACCCACATCTTCCGCCTCCACACATAGTTTACCTTTTTGGTCTCTAATAGGCCCTACTCTTTCTTTAGTTATCCTCTTGCTCTTAATGTATTTATAAAACATCTTTGGGTTTTCTTTGATTTTACCTGCTAATATTTTTTCATGCCCTCTCTTTGCTTTCCTAATTTCCTTTTTAACTTCACCCCTGCACTTTGTATACTCCTCTAAGCTTTCTGTAGTATTGAGTTCCTGGTGTCTATCATAGGCTTTCTTTTAACAAGTCCAAAAATCTATCAATCTCAGCCTTGAATATACTCAACGACTGAGCATCCACAGCCCTCTGGGGTAGAGAATTCCAAAGATTCACAACCCTCTGAGTGAAGAAATTTCTCTTCATCTCAGTCTTAAATGGCCGACCCCTTTTCCTGAGAATATGCCCCCTAGTTCTCAACTCTCCAGCCAGGGGAAACAACCCCTCAGAATCTTATATGTTTCAATGAGATCATCTCTCATTCTTCTGAACTCCAGCGAGAATAGGCCCATTCCACTCGACCTCTCCTCATAGGACAATCCTCTCATCCCAGGAATCAGTCTAGTGAACCTTCGTTGCACCCCTAAGGCAGATATATCCTTCCTTAGATAAGGAGACCAAAACTGTACACAGTACTCCAGGTGAAGTTTCACCAAAGCCCTGTACAATTGTAGTAAGATTTCCTTACTCTTGTACTCCAACACCCTTGCAATAAAGGCCAACATATCATTTGC
>NW_027138882.1:0-31651 GCF_035084215.1 Heptranchias perlo | reverse complement strand
AGCACTGGGACACTGCGGGGTGAGCTGGTGAGGGGTGTACCAGTGCTGGGACACTGCGGGGTGAGCTGGTGAGGGGTGTACCAGTGCTGGGACACTGCGGGGTGAGCTGGTGAGGGGTGTACCAGCACTGGGACACTGCTGGGTGAGCTGGTGAGGGGTGTACCAGTACTGGGACACTGCGGGGTGAGCTGGTGAGGGGTGAGCTGGTGAGGGGTGTACCAGTGCTGGGACACTGCAGGGTGAGCTGTAGGAGATGTCCCAGTGTGTGCGGGAACACTGCTGGGGTGAGCTGGTGAGGGGTGTACCAGTGTGTGCGGGAACACTGCTGGGGTGAGCTAGTAAGCTTCACACTCATTGTCCACCCTACCCTGTGGACAATTAGCCCAATTCTTTCTATAGTACTGCCAAATAGATGGCCAACTATAGGACACCAGGTGCAGAACGGGGTTCAGGAGCAAGATTCTCCTGTAAAGATAAGCCCACTGGATTAAATGTCCATGAATCTGTAATAGATTCAATACTGCTGTGGTTTTACATTTGTTAAACACAGCATGGATGAGATAATGTTACGTTTCTTTATTCATTGCACAAGTTCCAAGGGGCACAGTTATTCTCTTGGACTCTTACCTTTGAGTCGGTGCTTTTGGTACATTAATCAGGTCCTTTAATCTGGGCCGTTTTCTGACAGAAACCCGTTTTTTCTTCTGCGTCCGTTTTGGTGGAAGTGAGGCTAGTCCCATCAAGCGTACCATTCTTCAGAGGAAAAGAAAACGTTTTTAGTCTTAAGATATTTCCCCAAATCACCACCTATCCCTTTGGTGTCAGCCGTGGCTCAGTGGGCAGCACTCTCGCCTCTGAATCAGAAGTTCATGGGTTCAAATCCTACTCCACAGACATGAGCTCAAAATCCAGGCTGACACTCCCAGTGCAGTACTGAGGGAGTACTGTCGAGGTGCCGTCTTTCGGATGAGACGTTAAACCGTAGCCCCGTCTGCCCTCTCAGATGGATGTAAAAGATCCCACAGCCACTCTTTCGAAGAGGAGCAGGGGCGTTCTCCCCAGTGTTCTGGCCACTATTTATCCCTCAATCAACATCAAACTAAGTCAAAACTGCGTGGGATCTTGCTGTGCACAAATTGGCTGCCATGTCGCCTACATTACAACAACGAGTACATTTCAAACAGTACATCATTGGCTGTGAAGCATTTTGTGACGTTCTAAGTGTAATAAATTGGATGGCCAGGTGGTGAAGGATAGAATAATAGAGCCTGGTCTTCAGTTGCTTCCAAGCCTTTATTCACAGAGGTCCACATTACCCACCGTGCACCCCCTAGATAAGCTCTCATATAAATGAATACGAGAGCCCCCCCAATTGATACTAGTGAGAAGGAGGAATTAAAGGAAATTAGTATTAGTAAAAAAAAGTGCTGGAGAAATTAATGGGACTGAAAGCCGATAAATCCCCAGGGTCTGATAATCTGCATCCCAGAGTATTAAAAGAGGTAGCCATGGAAATGGTGGATGCATTAGTTGTCATTTTCCAAAATTCTATAGATCATGGAACAGCTCCTGCAGATTGGAGGGTGGAAAATGTAACCCCATTATTTAAAAAAAGGAGGGAGAGAAAGCAGGGAACTACAGACCGGTTAGCCTAACATCAGTAGTAGGGAAAATGCTAGAGTCTATTATAAAGAATTCTCTACCACAGAAGGCTGTGGAGGCCAAGTCACTGAATATATTTAAGAAGCAGCTAGATAGATTTCTAGACACAAAAGGCATCAAGGGGTATGGGGAGAGAGCGGGAATATGGTATTGAGATAGAGGATCAGCCATGATCACATTGAATGGCGGAGCAGGCTCGAAGGGCCGAATGGCCTACTCCTGCTCCTATTTTCTATGTTTCTATGATATGCACCACCTGAATACAATTAACACTAATTGATATAAATCATATGGATACAACTAACACTGAGGTTGTGAAAAATGCTATATAAATGCAAGTCTGTCTTTCTTTCACCAACTGAAGCAACCATATGGTGCTACGAACACGTGTCGGAACATTAATCAGAGGGTCCTTGAACTAGCAGTGGGGAACGTGAGCAGTTTCTGAGCTGATCGTGGTGAGAAAAACAACAGATTGTAGACACATAGAATCAGAATGTTCCAGCACTGAAACAGGGCATCGGGCCCACCAAATCTGACCCATGAGCCACCTACTCTAATCCCTCTCCTGCTTAGAATCAGAGAATCATACAGCAGAGAAGGCCGCCATTCGGCCCATCGTGCCTGTGTCGGCTCTTTGAAAGAGCTATCCAATTAATCCCACTCCCCCTGCTCTTTCCCCCATCGCCCTGCAAACTTTTCCCCTTCAAGTATTTATCCAATTCCCTTTTGAAAGTTATTATTGAATCTGCTTCCACCGCCCTTTCAGGCAGCGCATTCCAGATCAGAACAACTCGCCGTGTAAAAAAAAACTCATCTCTCCTCTGGTTCTTTTGCCAATTACCTTAAATCTGTGCCCTCTGGTTACCGACCCTCCTGCCAGTGGAAACAGTTTCTCCCTCTCTACTCCTCAAAACCCCTCAATTTTGAACACCTCTATTAAATCTCCCCTGAACCTTCCCTGCTCTAAGGAGAGCAATCCCAGCTTCTCCAGTCTCCATTTAACGGAAGTTCCTCATCTCTGGTACCATTCTAGTAAATCTCCTCTGCGCCCTCTCCAAGGCCTTGACATCCTTTCACTCGGAGGGTTGTGAATCTTTGGAATTCTCTATCCCAGAGGGCTGTGAATGCTGAGTCGTTGAGTACATTCAAGGCTGATAGATGGATTTTTGGACTCTAGGGGAATCAAGGGACATGGGGATCGGGCGGGAAAGTGGAGTTGAGGTGGAAGATCAGCCATGATCTGATTGAATGGCGGAGCAGGCTCGAGGAGCCGTATGACCTACTCCTGCTCCTAATTCTTGTGTTCTAAAGTGTGGTGTCCAGAATTGGCCACAATACTCTAGCTGGGGCTTAACCAGTGATTTATAAATGTTTACTGTAATTTCCTAGCTTTGCTTACGCCTCATATCCTGGAATATTTATCCTTTTAAGAGAATTGGATTGTTTCTTGAAAAGAGTTTAAGGACTCTTCCTCAACAATGGTTTGTGGCAGAGTAAACTCCACATTCTCACAACCCTCAGTGTAAAGAATTTTTCTCTACCTATCCCTTTAATTCTTATTGTAATTACCTTAAAATGTCTGCCATGTCCCATCTTGATAACCAATGGACGCAGTCCATCATATACATCTCAGTATCCTAACTCGCACCAAGTCCTGTTCACCCATCACCCCTGGGCCCGCTGTCCCACACCGGCTCCCGGTCCAGCAATGTCTCAATTTTAAATCCCTCCATGGCCTCGCCCCTCCCCATCTCTGTAACATCCTCCAGCCTTACAACCCTCCGAGATCTCTGTGCTCCTCCAATTCTTGCTTCTTGTACATCCCAGATTTTCTTCACTCCACCAATGGCTTTAAGCTGCCTCGGCCCGAAGGCCTGGAATTCCCTTCCTAAACCTTCCTTTGCATCTCTCTCCCTCTCTCCTCCTTTAAGATGCTCCTTAAAACCTACCTCTTTGACCAACCTGACCTAATATCTCCTCAAGTGGCTCAGTGTCATATTTTGTTTAATAACGTTCCTGTGAAGTGCCTTGGGTCGTTTTACTACATTAAAAGCGCTATATAAATGCAAGCTGTTGTTGTTGTAACTCTTCATAATCTTGAAGACCTCTATTGGATCACTCAATAATTTTCTCATCGTTGGTGAAAACTTATAACCGTAACCTCTTTATCCCTGGTGCCATCCCAGAATCTACTCTCATTACTCAGGAACAAACATGGAAAGTTGTTGTTGGGGGAGAGGGGGTGGAAAAGTGAATGGTAACAGGTCACGAAGGAGGCAAAAAAGACAAACCATGGCTGGATGATGAGATGGGATGGTCAAGTACGACTGGAGCAGCTCATCTGCACAGGGACCGGGAAAGCATGGGACCCGAACGGAGAAGAGGAAGAGTAAATTCACAAATTCTCGTGCAGTTCCTCCATTTCTGGCCTCTTATGGAATCTTATAGCACAGAAGGAGGCCATTCGTCCCATCGTGCCTGTACTGGCTCTTTGAAAGAGTCCCATTCCCCCTGCTCTTTCCCCGTAGCCCTGCAAATTTTTCCCTTTCAAGTATTTATCCAATTCCCTTTTGAAAGTTATTACTGAATCTGCTTCCACCGCCCTTTCAGGCAGCGCATTCCAGATCAGAACAACTCGCTGCGTAAAAAAAAATTCTCCTCATCTCCCCTCTGGTTCTTTTGCCAATTACTTTAAATCTGTGTCCTCTGGTTACCGACCCTCCTGCCACTGGCAACAGTTCCTCCTTATTTACTCCATCAAAACCCTTCATGAATTTGAACACCTCGATTAAATCTCCCCTTAACCTCCTCTGCTCTAAGGAGAGTTTTGTTGAGAGTTTGGATTGGAGCCCTGTTCCTAGGCCTCTGTTTGCCTCGGAGCTGCACGGCAGTGGCTGGGATCACCCGCATTTATGCGACCTCCCCACTCCCTCCAGCCCACCAACGGCGGCCGTACCTTCAGCTGTCTAAGCCCTAACGCTCGGGAAATCCCTCCCTAAACCTCTCCCTCCTCCCTTACGACACCCCTTAAAACCTCTGACCAAACTTTGTCGTCAGCTGGCCTAATGTCTCCTTCTTTGGCTCGATGTCGGTTTTTTTTTTTGTCTGATTGCGTTCCCGTGAAGTGCCCTGGTACGTTTCACCAGGTTAAAGGCGCTACATAAATGCAACTTCTTGTCGTTTTACCCACCTCTCTTTGTCCTCTTCACTCCCACTTTCGTACTCTGATTCTTCCTCACTCGAGACGTCCATCTCTTCCTCTGGCAGAGGGGGCTCCTCGGGAGGTAACGGAGGCATGGGCGGTGGAGCAGGAAAGTATTCCTCGTACTAGCAGAGATAGTTTAAGAATTCATCACGTTAGCGACGGAACGAAAACTAGCTCAAAATATTTTTTTAAAAAAACTTTATGACCTCAACCACTGCACCCGGCACTTCCGGGGATGGGAAGCTGGCGCTTCGAGAGAGGGGGGGGGGGGGGGGGGGAGGGGGGGAGAAACTCCCTACAACCGACGGGTGGGTCAGTGCACCTGGTGTCCACCTGCCCTTTATCTTCCACCTCACTCACTCCCGGGACACTGGGGCCTGCTCTGCTTTGCCGGATTCTCCAACCTTCCCTCCCCTCTCTGCCATTCGCACGTCTTCTGGGCCTCTTATTAGGTCTTTTATTTCTCTCCTTACATCTTTCCCGGCCATCACTTCTGCCATTTAATAATCTCCTGTTCTCCATTTAATGGGGATGCATTTTGAGCGCCCTTTGCCAGGCGTGACGGGGCGGTAAAGGTCTGCAAACGGGGTCGGAAGCCTTACCGCCCCCCCGGTTAACTCCCGCAGGCGCCATTTTGAAAGGGGCCTACCCCCCCAGGTGTCCAAAGCGCCCGCCTGATTCAGACGACAGGCCCCTTCTAATATGGAAATCATGATGTAAAAATAAGACCCGGATCGCCACTGATCGGGAGTCTGCGCCGTGCTCACTCTGAGCAATTCCACAGGCCATGGAAACGATGAGGCCCGGGCAAAGGAAAGTGTTGAATAATTACTGCGCAAGGGTGTTCCTCCGGGGCCCACGAAAATAATCTCGATCGCGATCACGCCCTCTCTCCCTCCCCCACCGTGACGTACCTTGCTGGCGGCCACACCGGCCCAATCTTGATCCAGGCGAGCTGAACCGGGACTCCCGTTTGGCTCCCCCGCAGCTCGCCTGGCGAATTTAAACGAGACAGGGGCTTCAAAATCCTGGAGGAGCGAGAGGGAGGGGCCTCTCTCGTCGCCCCCACCACCCCCGCCACCCCGGAACGGACACCCGACCAACACGCTCCCCAGATCAGTCCCCCAAAATCAAACTCAACCCCAATCACTTTGCAGCTCACTTTTTTCTTTTCCTGTGCACCTGCGGTCATTTGTTCCCCACCTCCCTTCATCTGTAACATCCCACGGTTCTGACGAAAGGGCCATTGAGCAGAAACGTTGACCTGACCTCTGCTTCTCTCCCCGCAGACGCTGCCTGACCTGCTGAGGGCTCCCAGCATTTTCTGCTTTTATTTCCAAAACTTTTCCTACTGCTTTTGCAACAAAAATAAAAAATACCCTGGACTCAAAACGTGGGGCTCAACTCCCCAGTCTCAGCAGACGGAATCATACAGCACCAGAAGGAGGCCATTCGGCCCACAGTGCCTGTGCTGGCTCTTTGAAAGAGCTGTCCAATTACTCCCACTCCCCCTGCTCTTTCCCCATAGCCCTGTAAATTTTTTCCCCCTTCAAGTATTTATCCAATTCCCTTTTGAAAGTTATTATTGAATCTGCTTCCACCGCCCTTTCAGGCAGTGCATTCCAGATCAGATCAACTCGCTGTGTAAAAAAAAATTCTCATCTCGCCTCTGGTTCTTTTGCCAATTATCTTAAAGCTGTGTCCTCTGGTTATCGACCGTCCTGCCACAGTTTCTCCACATCTACTCTATCAAAACCCCTTCAATAACCTTGCACACTCTGCAGATGCTTCGAATTCTCCGCATATTGTTATTTTCACTCCACTCATACGTAGAAAATGACTCTAAATCAAGCAGATTACCATCGGAGGGCGGGTAGTGATGGGTCCGAACGGAGCAGGCAAATTCATTTTGTTCATCAGATGCAGGACCTGTAAGTAAAATTGCAAGATGTTCAGTACTATAAGAACGCAAGCCACTGACTCTAAAGGAAGAACTTGCATTTTTACAGCACCTTTCATGACCTCAGGACATCCCAAAACGCTTCACAGCCAATGAAGGACTTTTTTTGAAGTGTAGTCACCGTTGTGATGTAGGAAACGCGGCAGCCCAATTTCCGCACAGCAAGATCCCACAAACAGCAATGTGATAGTGACCAGATAATCTGTTTTTTCAGTGATGTTGGTTGAGGGATAGGCGGAGAGAAGATGTCTCCACTTGTGGGGGAGACCAAAACTAGGGGCCATAAATATAAGGTAGTCACTAATAAATCCAATAGGGAATTCAGGAGAAACTTCTTTACCCAGAGAGTGGTGAGAATGTGGAACTTGTTACCACAAGGAGAGGTTGAGGTGAATAGTGTAGATGCATTTAAGGAGAAGCTAGATAAACACATGAGGGAGAAAGGAATAGAAGGATATGCTGATAGGGTGAGATGAAGAGGGGAGGGAGGAGGCTCGTGTGCAGCATGAACACCGGTGTAGACCTGTTGGGCCGAATGGCCTGTTTTTGTGCTGTTAAATTGTATGTAATTCTATGAAAAACAAGACTGAACAAACTTTGATCCCCTTTCAAAACACTAGACTTTGTAAAGTGCACTTCTCAACTTAAGAATTCAACTAAACCAAAATGCTAAAGACTTCCTTGCATTGAAATGTTAAAAAAACATTTATAAACCGATTACTTTACCTGCACATAAAACTTGGGCACACTTGCCATGGCGTTTGCAATATTGGCCAGAATCACGCTGGTGGGCGGTGGATACAGGTATTTCAGGCACGGATTCACGGGAAAGGTCAGCCTGCAAAACAAAACGGGACAAATCCCCCGCCCCAAGGCAGAACTGAGCATCGCACAGCTTCGTAACGACAGACCTGCCAAAAACTACACCCAGATATTAAACAAGCCCATGGCAACAAGGAAGCTGACCGATAAGCCATTTCTTGGAGTAGTGAATAGGACCAGGTGTAATTCAGCCTGTTTTAATTGTCATTTAGAAAGGCACGGGTTAATCAAGGACAGTCAGCACGGATTTGTTAAGGGAAGGTCGTGTCTGACTAACTTGATTAAATTTTTTTGAGGCGATAACAAGGAGGGTCGATGAGGGTAGCTCGTTTGATGTGGTCTACATGGATTTTGGCAAGGCTTTTGACAAGATCCCACATGGCAGATGGGATCCAAGGGAAAGTGGCAAATTGGATCCAAAATTGGCTCAGCGGCAGGAAGCAAAGGGTAATGGTCGACGGGTGTTTTTGTGATGGAAGGCTCTATTCAGTGGGGTTACGCAGGGCTCAGTACTAGGTCTCTTGCTTTTTGTGGTCTACATCAATGATTTAGACTTAACTGTATGGGGCATGATTAAGAAGTTTGCAGATGATACAAAAATTGGCCTTGTGGTTGATAGCGAAGAAAGCTGTAGACTGCAGGAAGATATCAATGGACTGGTCAGGTGGGCAGAAAAGTGGCAAATGGAATTCAATCCGGAGAAGTGTGATGTAATGCATTTGGAGAGGGCAAACAAGGCAAGGGAATGCACAGTAAACGGTAGGATACTGAGACATGTAGAAGAACAGAGGGACCTTGGAGTGCATGTCCACAGATCCCTGAAGGTAGCAGGACAGGTAGATAAGGTGGTTAATAAGGCATACGGGACACTTTCCTTTATTAGCAATGGCACAGAATATAAGAGCAGGAGGCTATGCTAGAACTGTATAAAACACCAGTTGGGCCACAGCTTGAGTATTGTGAACAGTTCTGGTCACCACATTACAGGAAAGATGTGATTGCACTAGAGAGGGTACAGAGGAGATTTACGAGGATGTTGCCAGGGGTGGAGAATTTTAGCTATGAGGGAAGATTGGACAGGCTTGGGTTGTTTTCATTGGAACAGAGAAGAGGTGATTTATTTGAGGTGTACAAAATTTTGAGGGGCCTAGATAGAGTGGCTAGGAAGGACCTATTTCCCTTAGCAGAGGGATCAGTGATCAGGGGGCATAGATTTAAAGTAATTGGTAGAAGGATTAGAGGGGAGCTGACGAGGGTGGTAGAGGCAGAAACCCTCAACTCATTGGATATGCACTTGAAGTGCCGTAACCTACAGGGCTACGGGCCAAGTGCTGGAAATTGGGATTAAGATGGATAGTTCTTTTTCGGCCGGCACGGACACGATGGGCCGAATGGCCTCCTTCTGTGCCGTAACTTTCTATGATTCTATGATAACCACCCATACATTAGGTCCTTGTTTTTATTCATTCCCTTTATAAAATCCAAGGCCCACATTTATAATGGAAACTGCCTATGTAAACTGGTCATGCTGTACTACCCCATCCCGCCAATGGCGGCGCTGCAGGGTGACAAGCTTACAACAGCAACAACTTGCATTTATATAGTGCCTTTAATGTAGTAAAACGTCCCAGGGCGCTTCACAGGAGTGTAACCGGACAAAATTTGACACTGGGCCACATAAGGAGATATTAGGGCAGGCTTGGTCAACGAGATCGGTTTTAAGGAACGTCTTAAAGGTGGAGAGAGAGGTAGGGAGGAGGAAAGGTTTAGGGAGGGAATTCCAGAGCAGTTTACATAGGCAATTCAATTATAAATGTGGACATTGGAATTTAGTGGGCAAAGGTGTAAGTTTAATATATTAAGTTTAGATAGAAGATTTTGCGGGATAGACTGTGGCACTGTAACCATTCGAGTTTTAAATTTGCCATTATGCTTTGGCTAGTTTGATATACATTGCCTTAGTGTAGAGTGTATGTGATACATTGTACGGTAAATCGTGATGACGAGCACGCTTTGCCAAGTGTCTGGGGTTGTTAACTACTCTGGGGACTGATTTCACGTTGCGGGCACAATCCTGGGCGTATGTTCGTCCTCGATGTCAGTGCATGTTGAGTTTGGAACGTACGAACAGGAGGAGGTAATTTACGCCCCTCGGGCCTGCTCCGCCGTTCGATCAGATCACGGCTGATCTGTACCTCAACCCCATTTACCCACTTATGCTCCATATTTCGAAAAACCCTCACCCAACAAAAATCTATCGCTCTCAGTCTAGAGAGCTCCAATTGACCCACAGCCCTTTTTTTTTTTTGGGGGGGGGGGGGGGGGAGCAGGGGGGAGTTTTCCAGATTCCCACTCCACTTTGTGTGAAGAAATGCTTCCTGACATCACCCCTGAACGGCCGAGCTCTAATTTTAAGATTACGCCTCCTTGGTTCTGGACTCTCCCCCACCAGAGGAAATAGTTTCTCTCTATCTACCCTATTGCATCCTTTAATCATTTTAAACACTTTAATTCAATCACCCCTTAATCCTCTATACTCGATAGCCTAGTTTATGCAACCTGATCTTTCAATTTAACCCTTTAAGCCCTGGTAGTTGTGCCAGCCCAAGTTTTGACAGGTACCCGGCCTGGATGGATGCAGCATCAATCCAAGGGTTGCTGTGCAAAGGCCAGAACATTTGCCTGAGGAAGGAGAAAATCTCCGAAAGCTTGTGAATTTAAAATAAAATTGCTGGACTATAACTTGGTGTTGTAAAATTGTTTACAATTGTCAACCCCAGTCCATCACCGGCATCTCCACATCAGAATCCAAAGACATTTCCCCCGGTGCAGCCTCACGGTGATAACTTTTTTTAAAAAAAAAACCTGTTTTCTGAAATCTGATAAAATTGCAGCAAGCCAAAAGGATTGCCTTACCCAATGACAGAAACTGTATTAAAATAAATCCTACACCATCATATCAATCGCATGAAACACAATTTGAAAGAGCTGTCCAATTAGTCCAACCTGCTCTAACCTCACATCAAAGAGCCAGCACAGGAACGATGGGCTGAACGGCCTCCTTCTGTGCTGTATGATTCCATGACTTGATGTCACACCGACGAAGCACAGATCACAGGAGCGTGGGAGGGTTACAGGGATAGTAAACCCCTGAGATCAGCAATAAATCAGCATTAGAGGTGGAAATATGAAAAGAAAGAAATTGCATTTATATAGCACCTTGCACGACCTCGGGACGTCCCAAAGCTCCTTACAGCCAATGAAGTGTGTTCACTGTTGTAATGCAGGAAACGTGACAGATAAGTTGCGCACCGCAAGTTCCCACAATGTGATAATGACCAGATAATCTGTTTTTTTTTAGTGATGTTGGTTGAGGGATAAATTTTGGCCCAGGACACAGGGAGAACTGGCCTGCTGCTCTTTGAAATAGTGCAACGGGATCTTTTACGTCCACCTGAGGGGGCAGACGGGGCCTTGGTTTAACGGCTCATCTGAAAGATGGCTCCCCACCGACAGTGCAGCACTCCTTCAGTACCGCCCCTCCGACAGTGCAGCGCTCCCTCTGTACCGCCCCTCCGACAGTGCAGCGCTCCCTCGGTACTGACCCTCCGACAGTGCGGCACTCCCTCAGCACTGACCCTCCGACAGTGCAGCACTCCCTCGGTACTGACCCTCCGACAGTGCGGCACTCCCTCAGTACTGACCCTCCGACAGTGCAGCGTTCCCTCAGTACTGACCCTCCGACAGTGCAGCGCTCTCTCAGTACTGCCCCTCCGACAGTGCAGCGCTCTCTCAGTACTGCCCCTCCGACAGTGCAGCACTCCCTCAGTACTGCCCCTCCGACAGTGCAGCACTCCCTCAGCACTGACCCTCCGACAGTGCAGCGTTCCCTCAGTACTGACCCTCCGACAGTGCAGCGCTCCCTCAGTAATGACCCTCCGACAGTGCAGCGCTCCCTCAGTACTGACCCTCCGACAGTGCAGCGTTCCCTCAGTACTGACCCTCCGACAGTGCAGCACTCCCTCAGTACTGACCCTCCGACAGTGCAGCACTCCCTCAGTACTGACCCTCCGACAGTGCAGCACTCCCTCAGTACTGACCCTCCGACAGTGCAGCACTCCCTCAGTACTGACCCTCCGACAGTGCGGCACTCCCTCAGTACTGACCCTCCGACAGTGCAGCGCTCCCTCAGTACTGACCCTCCGACAGTGCAGCACTCCCTCAGTACTGACCCTCCGACAGTGCAGCACTCCCTCAGTACTGACCCTCCGACAGTGCAGCACTCCCTCAGTACCGCCCCTCCGACAGTGCGGCACTCCCTCGGTACCGCACTGGGAGTATCAGCCTAGATTATGGGCTCAAGTCTCTGGAGTGGGACTTGAACCCACGACCTTCTGACCCAGAGGTGAGAGTGCTGCCCACTGAGCTACGGCTGACACCTAAAATCTGATCTTGCTGTTAGCGGAGAATTGAGTGAACATCACCGTTGGACCAGTTCCAGGTGGCCCACGGTTTCAAGTCGTGCTACTAACCCGAGGCTCGGTGCGATCCCATTTTCGATAACTGGAACTCTTGGTTTCAGAACCCGCTTCTCGTCTTTGCTGCTCAAAGTCTTATCCGCACTACAAACACAAGCAGATTAAAAAAAAATTAGGGGGAAAAAAGAAATGGAGGAAGACCTGCCATTTTATAAAGCACCGCGTCACAACACGTGGAAACAGAGGAGAGTTTTTCCACACACGAGTTTCAAGGGCAGTGTCTGCGAACACCGCAGCCAATTTGTGCACAGCAAGATCCCATAAACAGTAATGAAATGAATGGCCGGATAATCTGTTTTATTTTTTGACGGTGTCATTGGAAAGAAGAACGTGGGCCAGACACCGAGGACGGCCGGCTTCTTGGGATCCTGAACGTCTACTTTGATGGACAGACAGACCCTGGTTTATTATCTTGCACACAGGACGACACCTGAGATAAATACAGCGCTCCCTTAATACGACACGTGAGTGCCCACTGAGGTGACGAGCCTAATATTTGACTTAAGTTATTGAAACAGAAACAAATTAAAATACACAAAGATCTACAAAACCAGGAAAGAAAAAAACATTTAGAATAGAAATTACCCACGTCAATTTTGATGTCAAAACTCAAGTTCTTCCAGGCAAGTTCCAGAATTTTCTAAAGGAGACTCGGCTTTATTCGGAGATGTGCAATTAACAGAACACAAGTCAAGAAAAACTGTTTCTTTCTAGTTGGTTAAATGTGCTTAAACTGCACAGAAACCGTGGGTAAATTTGACTTTCTGTTAGGTGTCAGCCGTGTCTCAGTGGGTAACACTCTAGCCTCGGAGTCAGAAGGTTGTGGGTTCAAGTCCCACTCCAGGATTAATTAATAATGTCCTAGTTAAGGATCCCCTTGGAACGAGCGACCACAACATGGCTGAATTCCATATCCAATTAGAGGGTGAGAAGGTTGATTCTCAAACAAGCGTACTGAGCTTGAATAAAGGAGACTATGATGGTATGAGAGCGGAATTGATTAAAGTGGACTGGGAAAATAGATTAAAGGGTAAGACGGTACATGAGCAGTGGTGTTCATTTAAGGAGTTATTTTACAACTTTCAAAATAAATATATTCCACTGAGGAAAAAAGGGTGTAAAAGAAATTACAGCCATCCGTGGCGAAGTAAAGAAATCAAGGATAGTATCCGACTAAAAACAAGGACATATAAGGTAGCCAAACTTAGTGGGAGGATAGAAGATTGGGAATTCTTCAAAAGACAGCAAAAAGTAACTAAAGGATTGATTAAGAAAGGGAAGTTAGATTATGAAAAGAAATTAGCAAAAAATATAAAAACAGATAGCAAGAGTTTCTATAGTTATATAAAAAGAAAAAGGGTGGCTAAGGTAAACGTAGGTCCCTTAGAGGATGAGACCGGGAAATTAATGGTGGGAAACATGGAGATGGCAAAAATGCTGAACAAATATTTTGTTTCAGTCTTCACAGTAGAGGACACTAAGAATATCCCAACACTGGACAAACAGGGGACTCTACGGGGGGAGGAGCTAAATACGATTAAAATCACTCAGGAGATGGTACTCAGTAAAATAATGGGACTCAAAGCGGATAAATCCCCTGGACCTGATGGCTTCCATCCTAGGGTCTTGAGGGAAGTGGCAGTAGGGATTGTGGATGCTTTGGTGATAGTTTTCCAAAATTCCCTGGACTCAGGAGAGGTCCCGGCAGATTGGAAAACTGCCAATGTAACACCGTTATTTAAAAAGGGTAGTAGGCAGAAGGCTGGAAATTATAGGCCAGTTAGCTTAACATCTGTGGTGGGTAAAATTTTGGAGTCTATTATTAAGGAGACAGTAACGGAACATTCAGATAAGCATAATTTAATAGGACAAAGTCAGCATGGCTTTATGAAGGGGAAGTCATGTCTGACAAATTTGCTTGAGTTCTTTGAGGATATAACGTACAGGGTGGACATAGTGTATTTAGACTTCCAGAAGGCATTCGACAAGGTGCCACATAAAAGATTATTACTTAAGATAAAAAAATCACGGGATTGGGGGTAATATTCTGGCATGGGTGGAGGATTGGTTATCGAACAGGAAGCAGAGAGTTGGGATAAATGGTTCATTTTCGGACTGGCAACCAGTAACCAGTGGTGTTCCACAGGGGTCGGTGCTGGGTCCCCAACTCTTTACAATCTATATTAACGATTTGGAGGAGGGGACCGAGTGCAACATATCAAAATTTGCAGATGATACAAAGATGGGAGGGAAAGTAGAGAGTGAGGAGGACATAAAAAACCTGCAAGGGGATATAGACAGGCTGGGTGAGTGGGCGGAGATTTGGCAGATGCAATATAATATTGGAAAATGTGAGGTTATGCACTTTGGCAGGAAAAATCAGAGAGCAAGTTATTTTCTTAATGGCGAGAGACTGGAAAGTACTGCAGTACAAAGGGATCTGGGGGTCCTAGTGCAAGAAAATCAAAAAGTTGGTATGCAGGTGCAGCAGGTGATCAAGAAAGCCAACGGAATGTTGGCTTTTATTGCTAGGGGGATAGAATATAAAAACAGCGAGGTATTGCTGCAGTTATATCGGGTATTGGTGAGACCGCACCTGGAATACTGCATCCAGTTTTGGTGTCCATACTTAAGAAAAGACATACTTGCTCTTGAGGCAGTACAAAGAAGGTTCACTCGGTTAATCCCGGGGATGAGGGGGTGGACATATGAGGAGAGGTTGAGTAGATTGGGACTCTACTCATTGGAGTTCAGAAGAATGAGAGGCGATCTTATTGAAACATATAAGATTGTGAAGGGGCTTGATCGGGTGGATGCAGTAAGGATGTTCCCAAAGATGGGTGAAACTAGAACTAGGGGGCATAATCTTAGAATAAGGGGCTGCTCTTTCAAAACTGAGATGAGGAGAAACTTCTTCACTCAGAGGGTGGTAGGTCTGTGGAATTTGCTGCCCCAGGAAGCTGTGGAAGCTACATCATTAGATAAATTTAAAACAGAAATAGACAGTTTCCTAGAAGTAAAGGGAATTAGGGGTTATGGGGAGCGGGCAGGAAATTGGACATGAAGCTGAGTTCGGATCGGTCAATGCCCTGTGGGTGGCGGAGAGGGCCCAGGGGCTGTGAGGCCGGGTCCTGCTCCTACTTCTTGTGTTCTTTAGATTTGTGGTTGGGATCAGATCAGCCATGATCTTATTGAATGGCGGAGCAGGCTCGAGGGGCCGATTGGCCTACTCCTGCTCCAATTTCTTATGTTCTTATGTTCCAGGGACTTCAGCACATAATCCAGGCTGACATTCCCAGTGCAGTATTGAGGGAGCGCTGCACTGTCAGAGGTGCTGTACTTTGGAGGAGATGTTAAACTGAGGCCCCGTCTCAGGTGGATGTAACAGCGCTTTACAGCCAATTAAATACTTCTGAAGTGTAGTCGCTGTTGTAATGTAGGAAACATGGCAGCCAATTTGCGCACAGCAAGATCCCACAAACAGCATTGTGATAAATGAAGAGATAATCTATTTTTAGTGATGTGGGAGAAGTCCCCAGCTCATCTTCGAAATAGTGGCCATGGGGTCTTTAACTTCCACCTGGGAGGGTAGTCGGGGCCTCGGTTTAATGTCTTATCTGCATCTCCGTCAGTGCAGCGCTCCCTCAGTACTGACCCTCCGACAGTGCAGCGCTGCCTCAGTACTGACCCTCCGACAGTGCAACACTCCCTCAGTACTGACCCTCCGACAGTGCAGCGCTGCCTCAGTACTGACCCTCCGACAGTGCAGCACTGCCTCAGTACTGACCCTCCGACAGTGCAGCACTCCCTCAGTACTGACCCTCCGACAGTGCAGCACTCCCTCAGTACTGACCCTCCGACAGTGCAGCACTGCCTCAGTACTGACCCTCCGACAGTGCAGCACTCCCTCAGTACTGCCCCTCCGACAGTGCAGCACTCCCTCAGTACTGCCCCTCCGACAGTGCAGCGCTCCCTCAGTACTGCCCCTCCGACAGTGCAGCACTCCCTCAGTACTGACCCTCCGACAGTGCAGCACTCCCTCAGTACTGCCCCTCCGACAGTGCAGCGCTCCCTCAGTACTGCCCCTCCGACAGTGCAGCACTCCCTCAGTACTGCCCCTCCGACAGTGCAGCGCTCCCTCAGTACTGCACTGGGAGTGTCAGCCTGGATTTTGTGCTCAGGTCTCTGGAGTGGGACTTGAACCCACGACCTTCTGACTCAGAGGTGAGAGAATGACCCACTGAGCCACAGTTGATACCTGGCTGATACGGGGGATCTATCGTAGTAATGTCTCAGATCTGACATGTAAGTATGTCACGATTGTGTCTTAACATTTTTTTAAAAAATCAAAGTTGTGACAAAACATTTGACCATTTATAATAATTCACTATCTGTCTGATGACAAAGGAACTTGTACAAATGTGCAGCCTCCCAACCGCAGTGAATGTAACAGAATCCCATCTCAGCACATCTGTTCAGCTGTTTAATAGACAGTCTGTGGCCCAAACATGACCTCCTGAAACCCTTCTTTTATTAATCATTTATTTTTTGGTTGGAACATTCCTACATTTTGCGCTTATTAGCCCCTTTAACAGAGTAAAACGGCCCAAGGCGCTTCACAGGAGAGTAAATCAGACAATATTTGACACCGAGCCACATAAGGAGATATTAGGACAGGAGACCAAAAGCTTGGTCAAAGAGGTGGGTTTTAAGGAGGGTCTTAAAGGAGGAGAGAGAAGGGGAGAGGGGGAGAGGTTTAGGGAGGGAATTCCAGAGCTTAGGGCCTCGGCAGCTGAAGGCACGGCCGATGTTGCAGCAAATAGAGTGGGGGATGGACAAGAGGCCAGAATTGGAGGAACGCAGAGATCTCAGAGGGTTGTAGGAGGTTACAGAGATAGGGAGGGGTGTCGGGCTGGAGGGGTGTAGGGCTGGAGGGGGTTACAGAGATAGGGAGGGGTGTCGGGCTGGAGGGGGTTACAGAGATAGGGAGGGGTGTCGGGCTGGAGGAGGTTACAGAGATAGGGAGGGGTGTTGGGCTGGAGGAGGTTACAGAGATAGGGAGGGGTGTAGGGCTGGAGGAGGTTACAGAGATGGGGAGGGGTGTCGGGCTGGAGGGGGTTACAGAGATAGGGAGGGGTGTAGGGCTGGAGGGGGTTACAGAGATAGGGAGGGGTGTTGGGCTGGAGGGGGTTACAGAGATAGGGAGGGGTGTAGGGCTGGAGGAGGTTACAGAGATCGGGAGGGGTGTCGGGCTGGAGGGGTGTAGGGCTGGAGGGGGTTACAGAGATAGGGAGGGTTGTCGGGCTGGAGGAGGTTACAGAGATAGGGAGGGGTGTAGGGCTGGAGGAGGTTACAGAGATAGGGAGGGGTGTAGGGCTGGAGGGGGTTACAGAGATAGGGAGGGGTGTAGGGCTGGAGGAGGTTACAGAGATGGGGAGGGGTGTGGGGCTGAAGGAGGTTACAGAGATAGGGAGGGGTGTTGGGCTGGAGGGGGTTACAGAGATAGGGAGGGGTGTTGGGCTGGAGGGGGTTACAGAGATGGGGAGAGTTGTCGGGCTGGAGGGGGTTACAGAGATGGGGAGGGGTGTTGGGCTGGAGGGGGTTACAGAGATGGGGAGGGGTGTAGGGCTGGAGGGGGTTACAGAGATAGGGAGGGGTGTAGGGCTGGAGGGGGTTACAGAGATAGGGAGGGGTGTTGGGCTGGAGGAGGTTACAGAGATAGGGAGGGGTGTTGGGCTGGAGGGGGTTACAGAGATGGGGAGGGGTGTAGGGCTGGAGGGGGTTACAGAGATAGGGAGGGGTGTAGGGCTGGAGGGGGTTACAGAGATAGGGAGGGGTGTGGGGCTGAAGGAGGTTACAGAGATAGGGAGGGGTGTTGGGCTGGAGGAGGTTACAGAGATAGAGAGGGGTGTTGGGCTGGAGGGGGTTACAGAGATGGGGAGGGGTGTAGGGCTGGAGGGGGTTACAGAGATAGGGAGGGGTGTCGGGCTGGAGGAGGTTACAGAGATAAGGTGAGGGAGGGAGGGATGGTGAGGGCCTGGGGCACAGAACTCTTTCAGGCACTGAGGTGAGGGACAGATTGCACAGCAAGGTGACGGAGTGAAGCTCTCCCCCTCGCTCTGCTCCAACCTCAGACCACCCTTTGCTGCCCTCCTGTGGAAACAGAGTGAGACTGCCAAATCATATCTAATTGGAAAGAGTTTGCGTGCTGCCGTCCCACTAGGAATTCGATAAAAGAACGAACTTGCATTTATATAGCGCTTTTCATGACCTCGCACGCGTCCCAAAGTGGTTTACAGCCAGTGAAATACTTTTTAAAGTGTGGTCACTGTTGTAATGTCGGAAACAGGGCAGCCGATTTGCGCACAGCAAGATCCCACAAACAGAAATGTGATAATGACCAGATAATCTGGTTTAGTGATGTTGGTTGAGGGATAAACATTGGCCAGGACACCGGGGAGGACTCCCCCTGCTCCTCTTCGAAATAGTGGCCGTGGGATCTTTCGCCTCCGCCCGACGGCGCAGCGCTCCCTCGGCGCGGCCCCTCCCTCGGCGCTGTACTGGGAGTGTCGGCCTGGATTATGTGCTCAAGTCTCTGGAGTAGGACTTGAACCCACGACCTTCTGACTCAGAGGCGAGAACGCTGCCCACTGGGCCACGGCTGACACCCGATTAAGAGCCCGTCTCATGTCAGGGTAGGAAGGAGCCCCTCACAGCCAGAGGCCCAATATCTGAGCTGGGGTGCATTTGAGCCCAGATCTCAAGAGGTGAAAGGCCAGCATCTAACCCACTCACACCCGTCCCCGGTACACTGCACACCACAGCTGTCAGTCGGCAGATACTGAAATGATTGATTACGAAGTACGTACAGTTTGCTTTTGTCGGAGAATAGCGGTTGGTCCAGAAGTTCTACATGCTCCTGCTCCTTCGCAAACTCCACCACCAAAGTGTGGCCCAGGCATCTTAACTGGTGCAACCTGGTCAGAGCCTGAAAATAGCACATTACAGAGTAACTCAACACTGCATTCACTCCCTCGAGTCAGACTACAGACACAACACGCAAAGAGTGGCCGTTTCTCTGTTTAGTTCTATGACCAAGGGGACTGAAAGGTTCACGTCAACAACAACTTGCATTTATATAGCGCCTTTAACGTCCCAGGGTGCTTCACAGGAGCGTAAATCAGACAAAATCTGACACCGAGTCACACAAGGGGACATTAGGACAGGTGACCAAAAGCTTGGTCAAAGAGGTAGGTTTTAAGGAGCATCTTAAAGGAGGAGAGAGAGGGGGAGAGGTTTAGGGAGGGAATTCCAGAGCTCGGGGCCTCGGCAGCTGAAGGCACGGCCGCCAATGGTGGGGCGGAGGAAATGGGGGATGTGCAAGAGGCCAGGAGTCGTTTGAAGAGACCTCTCTGATTTGGTGACTTGCAAATTACAACGTTCAACCATAAAGGGAATTAGTCTCTAAATAACCCTCGACCTTGGACTATCGGTCAGCAGTTTACCTGACAGCTGGAAGGGTAGGAGATGTGTCCAAAGTGACAAATACATCGAATCCTTGATTGTTACAGTACAGAAACAGGCCATTTGGCCCATCGAGTCTGTTGCTGGCACTCTTCACATGTCACCATATCTAATCTCGCTTTAATATTCCTCGTTTAAATCAACTGTCTGGAATCATAAGGCAAAATACGGCGAATGCTGGAAATCTGAAATAAAAACAGAGAATATCGTTAACACTCAGCAGGTCAGGTAGTGGAGAGAGAAACAGGGTTAATGTTTCAGGTCAATGACGTACCAGATCTGATGAAAGGTCATCGAGCTGAAACTCTAACCATGTTTCTCTCTCTACAGATGCCGCCTGACCTGCTGAGTGTTTGCAGCATTTTCTGTTTTTATCTAGAATCATAGAATGTCACAGCACAGAAGGAGGCCATTCGGCCCATCGAGCCTGTGCTGGCTCTTTGAAAGAGCTATCCAATTAGTCCCATTCCCCCTGCTCTTTCCCCATAGCCCTACAAATTTTTTCCCCTTCAAGTATTTATTCAATTCCCTTTTGAAATTTATTATTGAATCTGCTTCCACCGCCCTTTCAGGCAGCGCATTCCAGATCAGAACAACTCGCCGCGTAAAAATAACATTCTCATCTCCCCTCTTTTTCTTTTGCCAATTTCCTAGAATCTGCGTCCTCTGGTTACCGACCCTCCTGCCACTGGAAACAGTTTCTTCCTTACTCACCATCAAAAACCCCTTCATGATTTTGAACGCCTCTATTAAATCTCCCCTTAACCTTCTCTGCTCTAAGGAGAACAATCCCAGCTTCTCCAGTCTCCCTTCTCAAGGCATTGCCTCCTGATCGGGGATTGGCTCACGAGTGCGCTCTGGTACCACAGTCGGGTCGGCCTCCTCCCTGTGTGCGCGAGCAGGCACCGAGCGGCTTCACATCCTGTCCCCGGCCAGTGCCCACGGCTGCGGATTTTGTTTTTACTATTCATTCTGGGGATGTGGGCATCGCTGGCAAGGCCGGCTTTTATTGCCCATCCCGAGTTGCCCCTTGAGAAGGCAGCGGTGGGCCTATTTCTTTCACGTCCACCCGAGGCTTCAGTTTAAAGACTCATCCGAAAGACGGCCCCTCCGACAGTGCAGCGCTCAGTCAGGACTGCGCTGGGAGTGTCAGCTTAGATTATGTGCCCAAGTTTCTGGAGCGGGACTTGAACCCAGGACCTGCTGACTCAGAGGCGAGAGTGCTACCCACTGAGCCACGGCTGACATCTATATTAGATACAAGGTAACGCTCCCTCACATTTTCCCCAATAACGCATCTCAGTCCCAAAGGCAGAAGAGTTCTACGCCTCCCCACCACAGCACCAGTGTGTTAATCTTCTGATTGAAATGACTAAATCAAGGTCAGCCTTGTGCTAGGGGCCCCATTCCCACATAAACTGGATTGAGACCGGCCAAACTCATTTCACATTGAACCCTTGATGCCAGCGCGAGAGAGACACCTCACCTCATCATTTTGTTCTTTGTGTCCTTCTCATTTACTGAGACAATTGGAACTGTGGAAGGATTAACACTCGAATATAGCCACATTCCTACCGATAGAGATCGTAACAGGCCATTCCTGAACCATCTCAAACTCGAGCTCCCGGTAAGCACACAGTGTTTAACGTATGGCCTACCTTTGCTGCTGCCTGGGCAGATGAAAAAGTAGCAAAAGCTGTACGTTTCTGCAAAAGAAAAACATTGTCAAATGATCGGTGTTCTGAAAATAGAATGTTTTTCTTGCTACTTAAATCAGGAATATCATTACCTCACCCCCCAAAGGATCTGTCTAGACACAACCCCGAACCAGGACAGAGCGTGTCAGTGCATGTAATCACCAGTCCAGTCCGAACCCGTGTCAGTATATGCTAGCCCATTCCAAAACAGTGTCTGCATATGCTAGCCCATTCCAAAACCGTGTCTGTATATGCTAGCCCATTCCAAAACAGTGTCTGTATATGCTAGCCCATTCCAAAACAGTGTCTGTATATGGTAGCCCATTCCAAAACCGTGTCTGTATATGTTAGCCCATTCCAAAACCGTGTCAGTATATGGTAGCCCATTCCAAAACCGTGTCTGTATATGCTAGCCCATTCCAAAACCGTGTCTGTATATGCTAGCCCATTCCAAAACAGTGTCAGTATATGGTAGCCCATTCCAAAACAGTGTCTGTATATGCTAGCCCATTCCAAAACAGTGTCAGTATATGCTAGCCCATTCCAAAACAGTGTCTGCATATGCTAGCCCATTCCAAAACAGTGTCTGTATATGCTAGCCCATTCCAAAACAGTGTCTGCATATGCTAGCCCATTCCAAAACAGTGTCTGTATATGCTAGCCCATTCCAAAACCGTGTCTGTATATGCTAGCCCATTCCAAAACAGTGTCAGTATATGGTAGCCCATTCCAAAACTGTCTGTATATGCTAGCCCATTCCTAACCCGTGTCTGTATATGCTAGCCCATTCCAAAACCGTGTCAGTATATGGTAGCCCATTCCAAAACAATGTCTGTATATGCTAGCCCATTCCTAACCCGTGTCTGTATATGCTAGCCCATTCCAAAACCGTGTCAGTATATGGTAGCCCATTCCAAAACAGTGTCTGTATATGCTAGCCCATTCCTAACCCGTGTCTGTATATGCTAGCCCATTCAAAAACCGTGTCAGTATATGGTAGCCCATTCCAAAACAGTGTCTGTATATGCTAGCCCATTCCTAACCCGTGTCTGTATATGCTAGCCCATTCCAAAACCGTGTCAGTATATGGTAGCCCATTCCAAAACAGTGTCTGTATATGCTAGCCCATTCCAAAACCGTGTCAGTATATGCTAGCCCATTCCAAAACCGTGTCTGTATATGCTAGCCCATTCCTAACCCGTGTCAGTATATGCTAGCCCATTCCTAACCCGTGTCAGTATATGCTAGCCCATTCCTAACCCGTGTCAGTATATGCTAGCCCATTCCAAAACCGTGTCTGTATATGCTAGCCCATTCCTAACCCGTGTCTGTATATGCTAGCCCATTCCAAAACCGTGTCTGTATATGGTAGCCCATTCCTAACCCGTGTCTGTATATGCTAGCCCATTCCAAAACAGTGTCAGTATATGCTAGCCCATTCCAAAACCGTGTCTGTATATGCTAGCCCATTCCAAAACAGTGTCAGTATATGCTAGCCCATTCCAAAACCGTGTCTGTATATGCTAGCCCATTCCAAAACAGTGTCAGTATATGCTAGCCCATTCCAAAACCGTGTCTGTATATGCTAGCCCATTCCAAAACCGTGTCAGTATATGCTAGCCCATTCCTAACCCGTGTCAGTATATGCTAGCCCATTCCTAACCCGTGTCAGTATATGCTAGCCCATTCCAAAACAGTGTCAGTATATGCTAGCCCATTCCAAAACCGTGTCTGTATATGCTAGCCCATTCCTAACCCGTGTCAGTATATGCTAGCCCATTCCTAACCCGTGTCAGTATATGCTAGCCCATTCCAAAACAGTGTCAGTATATGCTAGCCCATTCCAAAACCGTGCCTGTATATGCTAGCCCATTCCAAAACAGTGTCTGTATATGCTAGCCCATTCCAAAACCGTGTCAGTATATGCTAGCCCATTCCAAAACCGTGTCAGTATATGCTAGCCCATTCTAAAACCGTGTCAGTATATGCTAGCCCATTCCAAAACCGTGTCAGTATATGCTAGCCCATTCCAAAACCGTGTCAGTATATGCTAGCCCATTCCAAAACAGTGTCTGTATATGCTTGCCCATTCCAAAACCATGTCTGTATATGCTAGCCCATTCCAAAACCGTGTCAGTATATGCTAGCCCATTCCAAAACCGTGTCAGTATATGCTAGCCCATTCCAAAACAGTGTCTGTATATGCTTGCCCATTCCAAAACCATGTCTGTATATGCTAGCCCATTCCAAAACCGTGTCAGTATATGCTAGCCCATTCCAAAACCATGTCTGTATATGCTAGCCCATTCCAAAACAGTGTCTGTATATGCTTGCCCATTCCAAAACCATGTCTGTATATGCTAGCCCATTCCAAAACAGTGTCAGTATATGCTAGCCCATTCCTAACCCGTGTCAGTATATGCTAGCCCATTCCTAACCCGTGTCAGTATATGCTAGCCCAGCCCCAATCCGGTTGATCCGTGTCAGTCTATATTAGCCCAGACCTAAGCCATGTCAGTATGTGTTAGCCCAGACCTGAGCCATGTCAGTAGGTTAGCCCAGACCCAAGCCATGTCAGCATGTTAGCCCAGATCTAAGCCATGTCAGTCTATGTTTAGCCCAGACCTGAGCCATGTCAGTCTATGTTAGCCCAGACCAAAGCCATGTCAGCATGTTAGCCCAGATCTAAGCCATGTCAGTCTATGTTAGCCCAGACCTGAGCCATGTCAGTCTATGTTAGCCCAGACCTAAGCCATGTCAGTCTATGTTGGCCCAGACCCAAGCCATGTCAGTGATTTGTGTACATGCACCTCCTAAATCTGATTGCTTCTTCACAATTTCTAGTTTCTCACCATTGAGAAAAAAAACTACTTAAAGTGGATGATTATTTTCAGGTGAAACTCTTACCAAAAAAACGAAGGAAGGACTGACCAAATGGGTGGCAGCAAAAATATTGGGAAAGACTGAACAGTATGGGACTCTTTTCACTGGAAAAGAGAAGACTGAGGGGTGACCTGATAGAGGTCATTAAGATAATGAAAGGGTTGGATAGGGTAGACGTGGAGAAAATGTTTCCACTTGCAGGGGAGGCATCAACATAAGATAGTCACTAATAAATCCAATAACAAATTCAGGAGAAGCTTCTTTACCCAGAGAGTGGTGAGAATGTGGAACTCGCTACCACAAGGAGTAGTTGAGGCAAATAGAATAGATGCATTTAAGGGGACGCTCGATAAACACGAGGGAGAAAGGAATAGAAGGATATGCTGATAGGGTGAGATGAAGTAGGGAGGGCGGAGGCTCATGTGGAGCATAAACACCGGCATGGACCAGATGGGCCGAATGGCCTGCTTCTGTGCTGTAAATTCTATGTAATTCAATGTATTCATAAACTTTCCCCTTTAAACCTTGCTGTTAGAAACTATGAAAACTATCAAAAGCATTTTGTTGGCAGCTGGTTCTGTGCATCAGGACTGCACTGAGCCTGTACCAAGTGCGTTTGCAGCAAACTGGCGTGCCCCTCTCTGATCACAAGATTTATTCATACTCGGCATGTGGGCATCGCTGGCAAGGCCGGCATTTATTGCCCATCCCTAGTTGCCCTGAGAAGGTGGTGCTGGGCCTTCTCCCTGAACCGCTGTTAGCGGGTATCAAGTGAGTGGCCACTTCAGAGGGCAGTTAAGGTGTGGTACTGGGGTCAAAGAAATAACTTGCATTAATACAGTGCCTTTCACGACCTCAGGACGTCCCAAAGCGCTTCACAGCCAATGAAGTACTTTTGTAGTCACTGTTGTAATGCAGAAAACGCAGCAGCCAATTAGGGCACAGCAAGATCCCACAAACAGTAATGTGATAATGACCAGGTGATCTGTGTTATTTTTTTTTTAAAAAGGTGTTGATTGAGGGAAACATACTGGCCAGGACATCGGGGAGAACTCCCCTGCTCTTCTTCAAACTAGTGCCATGGGATCTTTTACATCCACCTGTGGGGGCAGACGGGGCCTCGGTTTAACGTCTCATCCAAAAAGTGGCACCTCTGACAGTGCCGCACTCCCTCGGTACCGACCCTCCGACAGTGCCGCACTCCCTCAGTACTGACCCTCCGACAGTGCCGCACTCCCTCGGTACCGACCCTCCGACAGTGCCGCACTCCCTCAGTACTGCCCCTCCGACAGTGCCGCACTCCCTCGGTACCGACCCTCCGACAGTGCCGCACTCCCTCGGTACCGACCCTCCGACAGTGCCGCACTCCCTCGGTACCGACCCTCCGACAGTGCCACACTCCCTCAGTACTGACCCTCCGACAGTGCAGCACTCCCTCAGTACTGACCCTCCGACAGTGCCGCACTCCCTCAGTACCGACCCTCTGACAGTGCCGCACTCCCTTGGTACCGACCCTCCGACAGTGCAGCACTCCCTCAGTACCGACCCTCCGACAGTGCCACACTCCCTCAGTACCGACCCTCTGACAGTGCCGCACTCCCTTGGTACCGACCCTCCGACAGTGCCACACTCCCTCGGTACCGACCCTCCGACAGTGCCACACTCCCTCGGTACCGACCCTCTGACAGTGCCGCACTCCCTTGGTACCGACCCTCTGACAGTGCCGCACTCCCTTGGTACCGACCCTCTGACAGTGCCGCACTCCCTTGGTACCGACCCTCCGACAGTGCCACACGCCCTCAGTACCGACCCTCTGACAGTGCAGCGCTCCCTCAGTACCGACCCTCCGACAGTGCAGCACTCCCTCAGTACCGACCCTCCGACAGTGCAGCACTCCCTCAGTACTGACCCTCCGACAGTGCAGCGCTCCCCCAGTACTGACCCTCCGACAGTGCAGCACTCCCTCAGTACTGACCCTCCGACAGTGCAGCACTCCCTCAGTACTGACCCTCCGACAGTGCAGCACTCCCTCAGTACTGACCCTCCGACAGTGCAGCACTCCCTCAGTACTGACCCTCCGACAGTGCAGCACTCCCTCAGTATTACACCGGAGTGTCAGCCTGGATTATGTGCTCAATTCTCTGGAGTGGGACTTGAACCCACGACCTTCTGACTGAGAGGCAAGTGTGCTACCCACTGAGCCACGGCTGACACCTAGTATAGGCCCAGACCCAGTAAGGACGGCAGGTTTCCGTCTCTAAAGGGATATTAGTGAACTAGTCGGGTTTTTACGACAGTCATAGTCACTTCTACTGATACCAGCTATTTATTTCCAGGATTTTTTTTTTTAAAAACTGAATTCAAATTCATGGTAGGATTGATGAATTATTAGTCCAGTCCTATGTATTACCAGTCTAGTAACGCAACCACTACACGACCATACCCTAAGGTTTAAAAGAGAGAGACTATACGTTGTTATGAATATGAGTGAGGATGAACAAACAGCACCCTTCTACAGTAGTTAAGCCACTTTTGTTGTGTTCATACCAGTCTTCCTTTGTCTGATAAAACTCGCACTGATAGCGCTCCGAAATATTTCAGTAGCTCCTCCTTCTCGTTCCGCGTTAGCTCAGCGGGAAGATGCCGCACCAGAATCGTCCGGCTGCTCTTGGTCTGAAGGACATTCTCTGTGGCAGCAGCAGCCATCGTACTGAGGATGCAAAAAAAACACAGGGCATCGGTCACCGCAATTACACGGGGCATCGGACACCGGGCGCCGCAATTACACGGGGCATCGGACACCGGGCGCCGCAATTACACGGGGCATCGGACACCGGGCGCCGCAATTACACGGGGCATCGGACACCGGGCGCCGCAATTACACGGGGCATCGGGCGCCACAATTACACGGGGCATCGAGCGCCGCAATTACACGGGGCATCGGGCACCGCAATTACACGGGGCATCGGGCACCGCAATTACACGGGGCATCGGGCACCGCAATTACACGGGGCATCGGGCACCGCAATTACACGGGGCATCGGGCACCGCAATTACACGGGGCATCGGGCACCGGGCGCCGCAATTACACCGGGCATCGGTCACCGGGCGCCGCAATTACACGGGGCATCGGACACCGCAATTACACGGGGCATCGGAAAGGATTCAAAGGTGTGATCAACCTGAATACAGAACTATAATGTGTTAAAATCCCAGAATCATCTGTGTCAATGTAAGTACTATGTGGTTATTACATCTATGATGGCGTGACCGGGAGTTTTCAAGTACCTTATTATAAAGAACTTGAATTTCTACAATGCCTTTCATGAATGCAGCAACTGCCAAAGCACTTTACAGCCAATGAAGTAACACTGAAGGGATTGGTGGAGGGAGGATGTGTTTGTGCCTCCCTCTGTCCCCCCCCCACATCTCCTCTCCTTCCCTCCCTCCTCCATCCATCCCTCCCTCCACATCTCCTCTCCTTCCCTCCCTCCTCCATCCATCCCTCCCTCCACATCTCCTCTCCTTCCCTCCCTCCTCCATCCATCCCTCCCTCCACATCTCCTCTCCTTCCCTCCCTCCTCCATCCATCCCTCCCTCCACATCTCCTCTCCTTCCCTCCCTCCTCCATCCATCCCTCCCTCCACATCTCCTCTCCTTCCTTCCCTCCCTCCTCCATCCCTCCCTCCACTCTCCTCTCCTTCCCTCCCTCCACATCTCCTCTCCTTCCTTCCCTCCCTCCACTCTCCTCCCTCCCTCCTTCCACACTCTCTCTCTCCCTCCTTCCACACTCTCTCTCTCCCTCCCTCACATCCTCTCTCCCTCCTCCCTCATTCTCCTCATTCTCCTCTCCCTCCTCCCTCATTCTCCTCTCCCCCTCCTTAGGTTCTCCCTGATTCCCTCACTCACCGGAAGCGGATCCGCGGAGCTCTGCTCCAGTGCGCGCGTGCGCCTTACGTCCCGCTGGAGGCGCTCGGATGAGCAACCAATGGGTGAGCGGGGCGGAGGCCCCGCCCAGTGAGGGCGGAGGCCCCGCCCAGTGAGGGCGGAGGGACCACGTGGTGCAGAGCCTGGCTCATCCCTCAGTGAGATATTCAAAGACAAGTCCAAACACAGAGAGCTCGGTACTGGAAAGAAACGTTTAAATATCACTGTGTAATATTTACACTAAATATAGATCTCTTTGTGTAAATAAAGATTTCAGTGAATCTTAAAGCTAGAAAATATTCTGATGGCTCTTGCGGCCAAAGGATAAACAATATCCAAGAAGGAGGAGAATAAATAATAAAACAATGAAAGACTTGCATTTCTATAGCGCCTGTCACAACCTCAGGATGTCCCAAATCGCTTTACAGCCAGTGAAGTATTTTTGATGTACGGTCACTGTTATTAAGAGTGTCGGCTGTAGCCCGGTGGGTAATACTCTCACCCTCTGAGTTAGCAGGTTCATGGGCTCGAGTCCCACTCCAGAGACTTTGAGCACAAAATCCAGGTCTAACACTCCCGGTGCAGTACCGAGGGAGCGCTGCGCTGTCGGAGGTGCCGTCTTTCGGATGAGGCCTTAAACCGAGGCCCCGCCTGCCCCCTCAGGTGGACGCAAAAGATCCCACGGCACCATTTCAAAGAAGAGCAGGGGAGCTGTCCCCAATATCCCAGCCAATATTTATCTCTCAACCAGCATCACTAAAACAAAATTATCTGATGATTTATCACATTGCTGTTTGTGGGATCTTGCTGTGCGCAAATTTTCTGCCGCGTTTCCTACATTACAACAGTGACTACACTTCAAAAGTACTTCATTGGCTGTAAAGCGCTTTGGGACATTCTGAGATTGTGAAAGGCGCTATATAAATGTAAGTTCTTTCCTTCTTTCTCTTTCCAATGTAGTAAACATGGTGACCACCTCTACTGTGAAGTTACATGATCCAACACTGGACCCATTGTCACTGCTGAGTTCGACTGCTGTTTGATTTCCGTGTGATGGACAGATTTGAATGTTGTATCCTGTGTCGGGGGATAAGCCAATGTCGGCCCTTAGAAAGCGGGAGGGTGTTGTGTTTGTCAGGGCACGCTCACAGACCAAGAACAATAGACTCTTCATATCAGAGGCAGAGATATGATCTCCGAAAGGACTAGAGGTGCACCTTTAGCAACACATGCAAACAAGAGTGAGGAGAGGGAGCTCTTACTGGGAGACTGTTTGAGTAACCAGGACATGGGACGTTATGAGGCCCCTGAGCAGATATCATTGTCCCATTGGGACTGTAAAGTGACTACGATGGTCTTTGTATTTAAATTTAAAGACAAGCATCACTGAAGGTGCGTATATCAAAGGATTAGTGTACTCTGTACATCTGAGGGCGTTACTGATAGAGCATTATCCAATTACTGATATCGGTGGGATTTATCCTTTGAATATTCTCTCTCTAACACTCAGTGTCCATTAAAGTTCCAATATGTACGGCCCATTCCCCAATACTGACATATTACTGATATGGGAGGGATTTATCCTGTGAAAGTCACAGATGACATTTTATGTGACGTGAACTATCCGTCCTCACCCTTCTCGACCTGTCTGCAGCCTTTGACACGGTTGATTGCACCATTCTCCTCCAACGCCTCTCCTCCGTTGTCCTGTGGGACTGCGCTCGCCTGATTCCATTCTTATCTATCCAGTCATAGCCAGAGAATCTCCTGGCTTCCCTTCCTGCTCCCATTACCTCTGGAGTCTCGCAAGGATCTATCTTTGGCCCCCTCCTATTTCTCATCTACAGGCTGCCCCTCAGCGACATCATCCGAAAACACGATGTCAGGTTCCACATGTGCGCTGATGACACCCAGCTCTACCTCACCATCACCTCTCTTAACCCCTCCACTGCCTCTGATTTGCACACTGCTTGTCTGACATTAAGTATCGGATGTTATAAATTGGACAGCCAGGTGGTGAAGGATAGAATACTGGAGCCTGGTATTCAGTTGCTTCTAAGCCTTTATTCACAGAGTTCCATATTACCCACTCCACACTCTAGATAAGCTCTCATATAAATGAATACAAGAGAGCCCCAATTGATACGCACCACCCGTTTACAATTAACACTAATTGGTATAAATCATATGGATACAATTAACAGATTCCCTTCCTTCTCTTTAAATTTAAAAAAATTGAACTTTACATATAAAATACAAACAAAAATTTCAAAAATCAAAAACTTCCATACCCTGTACAATTTATACTATTCAAAGCATTACATTGTGAGGCGACCCTTCTCCAGGACCCCTCATCATTTCTTCGTACGTGTACTTCTTTTAGTAAAACAATCCAACAGTTGAAGGTTTGAATCCACCCGTTTAATTTTAGAGATTTCCTTTCTCTCCAGCATTTGTTTTAAGCCAACAAGGTCAATCTGTAATCTTTTCTCACTCACATTTTTCATAGAGTGTATATTAACCCACAACGAACGATTGTCTACATAACATTCACTGGGTATACTATCCTAGAAGTAAAGGGAATTAGGGGTTATGGGGAGCGGGCAGGAAATTGGACATGAAGCTGAGTTCGGATCGGTCAAGGCCCTGTGGGTGGCGGAGAGGGCCCAGGGGCTGAGTGGCCGGGTCCTGCTCCTACTTCTTGTGTTCTTTAGATTTGTGGTTGGGATCAGATCAGCCATGATCTTATTGAATGGCGGAGCAGGCTCGAGGGGCCGATTGGCCTACTCCTGCTCCTATTTCTTATGTTCTTATGTTCTTCAGTACTCCCATTCTACAGGATGTCACTCAAAATATTTGCCAAATAAAATCCCATATCCACTGCGTCGACAAGAGCCAGTGTTTCAGCAGCCAGAGTACTTTTAACAACCCTTTGTATTTTCTTAGCTTCCCAAGCTAAAGGACAACATTTCCCATTCTCACCCATAAGAAACACTATGAAACCAGCTGTACTAGAATACCCATCAGGACGATTTGCATGTGAAGCATCGCTAAAGATAACTCACTTCATTTTCTTTGGGTCACCTCAGGATGGGAACTTAAGTACGCATTTATCGATATTTAATTTTCGTAATGTTTTATTTGCCCTTAAAACATTGTCTACTACGGGATGTTTCATTGAAGTACTTAACTCAACACATCAAAACTAGCAATTGGTCCAGTCTGAGTGCACAATCAATTCAACTGACCAATCAAGCTTTAAAATTGCTCTGTCTCTTCTTTAGATATAACCTCACCTTCCTGTGATGACCTGGTACGATTCTCCGGGATGGGGGTAACACTCTCTAAATAGGACTGTTGATTTAAAGTTATACCAGATCCACTCTGCTTAATATCTAAACCAATATATTTAAAAGCCCCACAGGCCCTC
>NW_027138881.1:813442-903442 GCF_035084215.1 Heptranchias perlo | reverse complement strand
TAACCCTAACCCTAACCCTAACCCTAACCCTAACCCTAACCCTAACCCTAACCCTAACCCTAACCCTAACCCTAACCCTAACCCTAACCCTAACCCTAACCCTAACCCTAACCCTAACCCTAACCCTAACCCTAACCCTAACCCTAACCCTAACCCTAACCCTAACCCTAACCCTAACCCTAACCCTAACCCTAACCCTAACCCTAACCCTAACCTAACCCTAACCCTAACCCTAACCCTAACCCTAACCAACCCTAACCCTAACCCTAACCCTAACCCTAACCCTAACCCTAACCCTAACCCTAACCCTAACCCTAACCCTAACCCTAACCCTACCCTAACCCTAACCTAACCTAACCCTAACCCTAACCCTAACCCTAACCCTAACCCTAACCCTAACCCTAACCCTAACCCTAACCCTAACCCTAACCCTAACCCTAACCCTAACCCTAACCCTAACCCTAACCCTAACCCTAACCCTAACCCTAACCCTAACCCTAACCCTAACCCTAACCCTAACCCTAACCCTAACCCTAACCCTAACCCTAACCCTAACCCTAACCCTAACCCTAACCCTAACCCTAACCCTAACCCTAACCCTAACCCTAACCCTAACCCTAACCCTAACCCTAACCCTAACCCTAACCCTAACCCTAACCCTAACCCTAACCCTAACCCTAACCCTAACCCTAACCCTAACCCTAACCCTAACCCTAACCCTAACCCTAACCTAACCCTAACCTAACCCTAACCCTAACCCTAACCCTAACCCTAACCCTAACCCTAACCCTAACCCTAACCCTAACCCTAACCCTAACCCTAACCCTAACCCTAACCCTAACCCTAACCCTAACCCTAACCCTAACCCTAACCCTAACCCTAACCCTAACCCTAACCCTAACCCTAACCCTAACCCTAACCCTAACCCTAACCCTAACCCTAACCCTAACCCTAACCCTAACCCTAACCCTAACCCTAACCTAACCCTAACCCTAACCCTAACCCTAACCCTAACCCTAACCCTAACCCTAACCCTAACCCTAACCCTAACCCTAACCCTAACCCTACAAACCCTAACCCTAACCCTAACCCTAACCCTAACCCTAACCCTAACCCTAACCCTAACCCTAACCCTAACCCTAACCCTAACCCTAACCCTAACCCTAACCCTAACCCTAACCCTAACCCTAACCCTAACCCTAACCCTAACCCTAACCCTAACCCTAACCCTAACCCTAACCCTAACCCTAACCCTAACCCTAACCCTAACCCTAACCCTAACCCTAACCCTAACCCTAACCCTAACCCTAACCCTAACCCTAACCCTAACCCTAACCCTAACCCTAACCCTAACCCTAACCCTAACCCTAACCCTAACCCTAACCCTAACCCTAACCCTAACCCTAACCCTAACCCTAACCCTAACCCTAACCCTAACCCTAACCCTAACCCTAACCCTAACCCTAACCCTAACCCTAACCCTAACCCTAACCCTAACCCTAACCCTAACCCTAACCCTAACCCTAACCCTAACCCTAACCCTAACCCTAACCCTAACCCTAACCTAACCCTAACCCTAACCCTAACCTAACCCTAACCCTAACCCTAACCCTAACCCTAACCCTAACCCTAACCCTAACCCTAACCCTAACCTAACAACCCTAACCTAACCCTAACCTAACCTAACCCTAACCCTAACCCTAACCCTAACCCTAACCCTAACCCTAACCCTAACCCTAACCCTAACCCTAACCCTAACCCTAACCCTAACCCTAACCCTAACCCTAACCCTAACCCTACCCTAACCCTAACCCTAACCCTAACCCTAACCCTAACCCTAACCCTAACCCTAACCCTAACCCTAACCCTAACCCTAACCCTAACCCTAACCCTAACCCTAACCCTAACCCTAACCCTAACCCTAACCCTAACCCTAACCCTAACCCTAACCCTAACCTAACCCTAACCCTAACCCTAACCCTAACCTAACCCTAACCCTAACCCTAACCCTAACCCTAACCCTAACCCTAACCCTAACCCTAACCCTAACCCTAACCCTAACCCTAACCCTAACCCTAACCCTAACCCTAACCCTAACCCTAACCCTAACCCTAACCCTAACCCTAACCCTAACCCTAACCCTAACCCTAACCCTAACCCTAACCCTAACCCTAACCCTAACCCTAACCCTAACCCTAACCCTAACCCTAACCCTAACCCTAACCCTAACCCTAACCCTAACCCTAACCCTAACCTAACCCTAACCCTAACCCTAACCCTAACCCTAACCCTAACCCTAACCCTAACCCTAACCCTAACCCTAACCCTAACCCCTAACCCTAACCCTAACCCTAACCCTAACCCTAACCCTAACCCTAACCCTAACCCTAACCCTAACCCTAACCCTAACCCTAACCTAACCCTAACCCTAACCCTAACCCTAACCCTAACCCTAACCCTAACCCTAACCCTAACCCTAACCCTAACCCTAACCTAACCCTAACCCTAACCCTAACCCTAACCCTAACCCTAACCCTAACCCTAACCCTAACCCTAACCCTAACCCTAACCCTAACCCTAACCCTAACCCTAACCCTAACCCTAACCCTAACCTAACCCTAACCCTAACCCTAACCCTAACCCTAACCCTAACCCTAACCCTAACCCTAACCCTAACCCTAACCCTAACCCTAACCCTAACCCTAACCCTAACCCTAACCCTAACCCTAACCCTAACCCTAACCCTAACCCTAACCCTAACCCTAACCCTAACCCTAACCCTAACCCTAACCCTAACCCTAACCCTAACCCTAACCCTAACCTAACCCTAACCCTAACCCTAACCCTAACCCTAACCCTAACCCTAACCCTAACCCTAACCTAACCCTAACCCTAACCCTAACCCTAACCCTAACCTAACCCTAACCCTAACCCTAACCCTAACCCTAACCCTAACCCTAACCCTAACCCTAACCCTAACCCCTAACCCTAACCCTAACCCTAACCCTAACCCTAACCCTAACCCTAACCCTAACCCTAACCCTAACCCTAACCCTAACCCTAACCCTAACCCTAACCCTAACCCTAACCCTAACCCTAACCCTAACCCTAACCCTAACCCTAACCCTAACCCTAACCCTAACCCTAACCCTAACCCTAACCCTAACCCTAACCCTAACCCTAACCTAACCCTAACCCTAACCCTAACCCTAACCCTAACCTAACCCTAACCCTAACCCTAACCCTAACCCTAACCCTAACCCTAACCCTAACCTAACCCTAACCCTAACCCTAACCCTAACCCTAACCCTAACCCTAACCCTAACCCTAACCCTAACCCTAACCCTAACCCTAACCCTAACCCTAACCCTAACCCTAACCCTAACCCTAACCCTAACCCTAACCCTAACCCTAACCCTAACCCTAACCCTAACCCTAACCCTAACCTAACCCTAACCCTAACCCTAACCCTAACCCTAACCCTAACCCTAACCCTAACCCTACCCTAACCCTAACCCTAACCCTAACCCTAACCCTAACCTAACCCTAACCCTAACCCTAACCCTAACCCTAACCCTAACCCTAACCCTAACCCTAACCCTAACCCTAACCCTAACCCTAACCCTAACCTAACCTAACCCTAACCCTAACCCTAACCCTAACCCTAACCCTAACCCTAACCCTAACCCTAACCCTAACCCTAACCCTAACCTAACCCTAACCCTAACCCTAACCCTAACCCTAACCTAACCCTAACCCTAACCCTAACCCTAACCCTAACCCTAACCCTAACCCTAACCTAACCCTAACCCTAACCCTAACCCTAACCCTAACCCTAACCCTAACCCTAACCCTAACCCTAACCCTAACCCTAACCCTAACCCTAACCCTAACCCTAACCCTAACCCTAACCTAACCTAACCCTAACCCTAACCCTAACCCTAACCCTAACCCTAACCCTAACCCTAACCCTAACCCTAACCCTAACCCTAACCCTAACCTAACCCTAACCCTAACCCTAACCCTAACCCTAACCCTAACCCTAACCCTAACCCTAACCCTAACCCTAACCCTAACCTAACCCTAACCTAACCCTAACCCTAACCCTAACCCTAACCCTAACCCTAACCTAACCCTAACCCTAACCCTAACCCTAACCCTAACCCTAACCCTAACCCTAACCCTAACCCTAACCCTAACCCTAACCCTAACCCTAACCCTAACCCTAACCCTAACCCTAACCCTAACCCTAACCCTAACCCTAACCTAACCCTAACCCTAACCCTAACCCTAACCCTAACCCTAACCCTAACCCTAACCCTAACCCTAACCCTAACCCTAACCCTAACCCTAACCCTAACCCTAACCCTAACCTAACCCTAACCCTAACCCTAACCCTAACCCTAACCCTAACCCTAACCCTAACCCTAACCCTAACCCTAACCCTAACCCTAACCCTAACCCTAACCCTAACCCTAACCCTAACCCTAACCCTAACCCTAACCCTAACCCTAACCCTAACCCTAACCCTAACCCTAACCCTAACCCTAACCCTAACCCTAACCCTAACCTAACCCTAACCCTAACCCTAACCCTAACCCTAACCCTAACCCTAACCCTAACCCTAACCCTAACCCTAACCCTAACCCTAACCCTAACCCTAACCCTAACCCTAACCCTAACCCTAACCCTAACCCTAACCCTAACCCTAACCCTAACCCTAACCCTAACCCTAACCCTAACCCTAACCCTAACCCTAACCCTAACCCTAACCCTAACCCTAACCCTAACCCTAACCCTAACCCTAACCCTAACCCTAACCCTAACCCTAACCCTAACCCTAACCCTAACCCTAACCCTAACCCTAACCCTAACCCTAACCCTAACCCTAACCCTAACCCTAACCCTAACCCTAACCCTAACCCTAACCCTAACCCTAACCCTAACCCTAACCCTAACCCTAACCCTAACCCTAACCCTAACCCTAACCCTAACCCTAACCCTAACCCTAACCCTAACCCTAACCCTAACCCTAACCCTAACCCTAACCCTAACCCTAACCCTAACCCTAACCCTAACCCTAACCCTAACCCTAACCCTAACCCTAACCCTAACCCTAACCCTAACCCTAACCCTAACCCTAACCCTAACCCTAACCCTAACCCTAACCCTAACCCTAACCCTAACCCTAACCCTAACCCTAACCCTAACCCTAACCCTAACCCTAACCCTAACCCTAACCCTAACCCTAACCCTAACCCTAACCCTAACCCTAACCCTAACCCTAACCCTAACCCTAACCCTAACCCTAACCCTAACCCTAACCCTAACCCTAACCCTAACCCTAACCCTAACCCTAACCCTAACCCTAACCCTAACCCTAACCCTAACCCTAACCCTAACCCTAACCCTAACCCTAACCCTAACCCTAACCCTAACCCTAACCCTAACCCTAACCCTAACCCTAACCCTAACCCTAACCCTAACCCTAACCCTAACCCTAACCCTAACCCTAACCCTAACCCTAACCCTAACCCTAACCCTAACCCTAACCCTAACCCTAACCCTAACCCTAACCCTAACCCTAACCCTAACCCTAACCCTAACCCTAACCCTAACCCTAACCCTAACCCTAACCCTAACCCTAACCCTAACCCTAACCCTAACCCTAACCCTAACCCTAACCCTAACCCTAACCCTAACCCTAACCCTAACCCTAACCCTAACCCTAACCCTAACCCTAATGCAGCGTAACCCTAACCCTAACCCTAACCCTAACCCTAACCCTAACCCTAACCCTAACCCTAACCCTAACCCTAACCCTAACCCTAACCCTAACCCTAACCCTAACCCTAACCCTAACCCTAACCCTAACCCTAACCCTAACCCTAACCCTAACCCTAATGCAGCGAACCCTAACCCTAACCCTAACCCTAACCCTAACCCTAACCCTAACCCTAACCCTAACCCTAACCCTAACCCTAACCCTAACCCTAACCCTAACCCTAACCCTAACCCTAACCCTAACCCTAATGCACCCTAACCCTAACCCTAACCCTAACCCTAACCCTAACCCTAACCCTAACCCTAACCCTAACCCTAACCCTAACCCTAACCCTAACCCTAACCCTAACCCTAACCCTAACCCTAACCCTAACCCTAACCCTAACCCTAACCCTAACCCTAACCCTAACCCTAACCCTAACCCTAACCCTAACCCTAACCCTAACCCTAACCCTAACCCTAACCCTAACCCTAACCCTAACCCTAACCCTAACCCTAACCCTAACCCTAACCCTAACCCTAACCCTAACCCTAACCCTAACCCTAACCCATAACTCCAACCCCCCAGCCCTGAATCTAATCACAACTCTGACCCTGGACCCTAACCCTGATGCACCCTACCCTACCCCTAAACACCTAACCCTAACCCTGATGCACCCTACCCTACCCCTAAACACCTAACCCTAACCCTGATGCACCCAACCCTACCCCTAAAACATAACCCTAACCCCACCCCACCCCTAAACACCTAACCCTAACCCTGATGCACCCCAACCTAACCCCAATATAGCCCTGAACCTAACTGCGACCCTGACCCTCACCTAACCCCAACACTAACCCCAGTGCAGCAACCCTAACCCTAACCTGAACCCCCCAACCTCAATACAACATAACCCTAACACTACGTAAAATAAAGGGTAGAGTTCCAACACCAATAATAATAACTAAATACGACATAGAGGCCATAAATTGGCAAAACCCAGGAACTGATTATAACCCCAGAGGGGGATCAAAGGATTACGGATCAAGAAATTACTAAGAAGCGATCGGCAAGAAAAAGAAGCCAGGTGGTAAGGTAAAGCGTGGGCCAACCAAAAGTGGCAGGTATAAGTGACAAGAAGCTCAAGGGATGAGTGAGAATACGAACACAAGAGGGTGTAACTACCCTCCTGCCCACACCATACAACCTAACCCTAACCCTAACCCTAACCCTAACCCTAACCCTAACCCTAACCCTAACCCTAACCCTAACCCTAACCCTAACCCTAACCCTAACCCTAACCCTAATGCAGCGTAACCCTAACCCTAACCCTAACCCTAACCCTAACCCTAACCCTAACCCTAACCCTAACCCTAACCCTAACCCTAACCCTAACCCTAACCCTAACCCTAACCCTAACCCTAACCCTAACCCTAACCCTAACCCTAATGCAGCCAGGTGGTAAGGTAAAGCGTGGGCCAACCAAAAGTGGCAGGTATAAGTGACAAGAAGCTCAAGGGATGAGTGAGAATACGAACACAAGAGGGTGTAACTACCCTCCTGCCCACACCATACAACCTAACCCTAACCCTAACCCTAACCCTAACCCTAACCCTAACCCTAACCCTAACCCTAACCCTAACCCTAACCCTAACCCTAATGCAGCGTAACCCTAACCCTAACCCTAACCCTAACCCTAACCCTAACCCTAACCCTAACCCTAACCCTAACCCTAACCCTAACCCTAACCCTAACCCTAACCCTAACCCTAACCCTAACCCTAATGCAACCCTAACCCTAATGCAGCGTAACCCTAACCCTAACCCTAACCCTAACCCTAACCCTAACCCTAACCCTAACCCTAACCCTAACCCTAACCCTAACCCTAACCCTAACCCTAACCCTAACCCTAACCCTAATGCAACCCTAACCCTAATGCAGCGTAACCCTAACCCTAACCCTAACCCTAACCCTAACCCTAACCCTAACCCTAACCCTAACCCTAACCCTAACCCTAACCCTAACCCTAACCCTAACCCTAACCCTAACCCTAACCCTAATGCAGCTCCCTGATGAGCCGCAAGATGGCGAAACCGGTCGGAGTGTTCCAAGAAGGAACGATGGATGGTACTTAAGGCTGCAGGACAGGACACATTCAGTAGTAGCCAAGCAGGAACTCTGGATGGTGCCTAAAGCTAAAGCACAAGGTGCATTCATTTGGACAACAGCAACAGTCTGAGGTGCGGGCCAGAACCAAGAGGCAGACAACATAGGGAGGGCGTTTCCCCCCTCTGCCCACCATTTTAAAACCTAACTTTTGCAAGTGACGCACTAAGGACTTGGTCTGTTTGTTTATAGCTCCCTGATGAGCCGCAAGATGGCGAAACCGGTCGGAGTGTTCCAAGAAGGAACGATGGATGGTACTTAAGGCTGCAGGACAGGACACATTCAGTAGTAGCCAAGCAGGAACTCTGGATGGTGCCTAAAGCTAAAGCACAAGGTGCATTCATTTGGACAACAGCAACAGTCTGAGGTGCGGGCCAGAACCAAGAGGCAGACAACATAGGGAGGGCGTTTCCCCCCTCTGCCCACCATTTTAAAACCTAACTTTTGCAAGTGACGCACTAAGGACTTGGTCTGTTTGTTTATAGCTCCCTGATGAGCCGCAAGATGGCGAAACCGGTCGGAGTGTTCCAAGAAGGAACGATGGATGGTACTTAAGGCTGCAGGACAGGACACATTCAGTAGTAGCCAAGCAGGAACTCTGGATGGTGCCTAAAGCTAAAGCACAAGGTGCATTCATTTGGACAACAGCAACAGTCTGAGGTGCGGGCCAGAACCAAGAGGCAGACAACATAGGGAGGGCGTTTCCCCCCTCTGCCCACCATTTTAAAACCTAACTTTTGCAAGTGACGCACTAAGGACTTGGTCTGTTTGTTTATAGCTCCCTGATGAGCCGCAAGATGGCGAAACCGGTCGGAGTGTTCCAAGAAGGAACGATGGATGGTACTTAAGGCTGCAGGACAGGACACATTCAGTAGTAGCCAAGCAGGAACTCTGGATGGTGCCTAAAGCTAAAGCACAAGGTGCATTCATTTGGACAACAGCAACAGTCTGAGGTGCGGGCCAGAACCAAGAGGCAGACAACATAGGGAGGGCGTTTCCCCCCTCTGCCCACCATTTTAAAACCTAACTTTTGCAAGTGACGCACTAAGGACTTGGTCTGTTTGTTTATAGCTCCCTGATGAGCCGCAAGATGGCGAAACCGGTCGGAGTGTTCCAAGAAGGAACGATGGATGGTACTTAAGGCTGCAGGACAGGACACATTCAGTAGTAGCCAAGCAGGAACTCTGGATGGTGCCTAAAGCTAAAGCACAAGGTGCATTCATTTGGACAACAGCAACAGTCTGAGGTGCGGGCCAGAACCAAGAGGCAGACAACATAGGGAGGGCGTTTCCCCCCTCTGCCCACCATTTTAAAACCTAACTTTTGCAAGTGACGCACTAAGGACTTGGTCTGTTTGTTTATAGCTCCCTGATGAGCCGCAAGATGGCGAAACCGGTCGGAGTGTTCCAAGAAGGAACGATGGATGGTACTTAAGGCTGCAGGACAGGACACATTCAGTAGTAGCCAAGCAGGAACTCTGGATGGTGCCTAAAGCTAAAGCACAAGGTGCATTCATTTGGACAACAGCAAAAGTCTGAGGTGCGGGCCAGAACCAAGAGGCAGACAACATAGGGAGGGCGTTTCCCCCCTCTGCCCACCATTTTAAAACCTAACTTTTGCAAGTGACGCACTAAGGACTTGGTCTGTTTGTTTATAGCTCCCTGATGAGCCGCAAGATGGCGAAACCGGTCGGAGTGTTCCAAGAAGGAACGATGGATGGTACTTAAGGCTGCAGGACAGGACACATTCAGTAGTAGCCAAGCAGGAACTCTGGATGGTGCCTAAAGCTAAAGCACAAGGTGCATTCATTTGGACAACAGCAACAGTCTGAGGTGCGGGCCAGAACCAAGAGGCAGACAACATAGGGAGGGCGTTTCCCCCCTCTGCCCACCATTTTAAAACCTAACTTTTGCAAGTGACGCACTAAGGACTTGGTCTGTTTGTTTATAGCTCCCTGATGAGCCGCAAGATGGCGAAACCGGTCGGAGTGTTCCAAGAAGGAACGATGGATGGTACTTAAGGCTGCAGGACAGGACACATTCAGTAGTAGCCAAGCAGGAACTCTGGATGGTGCCTAAAGCTAAAGCACAAGGTGCATTCATTTGGACAACAGCAAAAGTCTGAGGTGCGGGCCAGAACCAAGAGGCAGACAACATAGGGAGGGCGTTTCCCCCCTCTGCCCACCATTTTAAAACCTAACTTTTGCAAGTGACGCACTAAGGACTTGGTCTGTTTGTTTATAGCTCCCTGATGAGCCGCAAGATGGCGAAACCGGTCGGAGTGTTCCAAGAAGGAACGATGGATGGTACTTAAGGCTGCAGGACAGGACACATTCAGTAGTAGCCAAGCAGGAACTCTGGATGGTGCCTAAAGCTAAAGCACAAGGTGCATTCATTTGGACAACAGCAACAGTCTGAGGTGCGGGCCAGAACCAAGAGGCAGACAACATAGGGAGGGCGTTTCCCCCCTCTGCCCACCATTTTAAAACCTAACTTTTGCAAGTGACGCACTAAGGACTTGGTCTGTTTGTTTATAGCTCCCTGATGAGCCGCAAGATGGCGAAACCGGTCGGAGTGTTCCAAGAAGGAACGATGGATGGTACTTAAGGCTGCAGGACAGGACACATTCAGTAGTAGCCAAGCAGGAACTCTGGATGGTGCCTAAAGCTAAAGCACAAGGTGCATTCATTTGGACAACAGCAACAGTCTGAGGTGCGGGCCAGAACCAAGAGGCAGACAACATAGGGAGGGCGTTTCCCCCCTCTGCCCACCATTTTAAAACCTAACTTTTGCAAGTGACGCACTAAGGACTTGGTCTGTTTGTTTATAGCTCCCTGATGAGCCGCAAGATGGCGAAACCGGTCGGAGTGTTCCAAGAAGGAACGATGGATGGTACTTAAGGCTGCAGGACAGGACACATTCAGTAGTAGCCAAGCAGGAACTCTGGATGGTGCCTAAAGCTAAAGCACAAGGTGCATTCATTTGGACAACAGCAACAGTCTGAGGTGCGGGCCAGAACCAAGAGGCAGACAACATAGGGAGGGCGTTTCCCCCCTCTGCCCACCATTTTAAAACCTAACTTTTGCAAGTGACGCACTAAGGACTTGGTCTGTTTGTTTATAGCTCCCTGATGAGCCGCAAGATGGCGAAACCGGTCGGAGTGTTCCAAGAAGGAACGATGGATGGTACTTAAGGCTGCAGGACAGGACACATTCAGTAGTAGCCAAGCAGGAACTCTGGATGGTGCCTAAAGCTAAAGCACAAGGTGCATTCATTTGGACAACAGCAACAGTCTGAGGTGCGGGCCAGAACCAAGAGGCAGACAACATAGGGAGGGCGTTTCCCCCCTCTGCCCACCATTTTAAAACCTAACTTTTGCAAGTGACGCACTAAGGACTTGGTCTGTTTGTTTATAGCTCCCTGATGAGCCGCAAGATGGCGAAACCGGTCGGAGTGTTCCAAGAAGGAACGATGGATGGTACTTAAGGCTGCAGGACAGGACACATTCAGTAGTAGCCAAGCAGGAACTCTGGATGGTGCCTAAAGCTAAAGCACAAGGTGCATTCATTTGGACAACAGCAACAGTCTGAGGTGCGGGCCAGAACCAAGAGGCAGACAACATAGGGAGGGCGTTTCCCCCCTCTGCCCACCATTTTAAAACCTAACTTTTGCAAGTGACGCACTAAGGACTTGGTCTGTTTGTTTATAGCTCCCTGATGAGCCGCAAGATGGCGAAACCGGTCGGAGTGTTCCAAGAAGGAACGATGGATGGTACTTAAGGCTGCAGGACAGGACACATTCAGTAGTAGCCAAGCAGGAACTCTGGATGGTGCCTAAAGCTAAAGCACAAGGTGCATTCATTTGGACAACAGCAAAAGTCTGAGGTGCGGGCCAGAACCAAGAGGCAGACAACATAGGGAGGGCGTTTCCCCCCTCTGCCCACCATTTTAAAACCTAACTTTTGCAAGTGACGCACTAAGGACTTGGTCTGTTTGTTTATAGCTCCCTGATGAGCCGCAAGATGGCGAAACCGGTCGGAGTGTTCCAAGAAGGAACGATGGATGGTACTTAAGGCTGCAGGACAGGACACATTCAGTAGTAGCCAAGCAGGAACTCTGGATGGTGCCTAAAGCTAAAGCACAAGGTGCATTCATTTGGACAACAGCAACAGTCTGAGGTGCGGGCCAGAACCAAGAGGCAGACAACATAGGGAGGGCGTTTCCCCCCTCTGCCCACCATTTTAAAACCTAACTTTTGCAAGTGACGCACTAAGGACTTGGTCTGTTTGTTTATAGCTCCCTGATGAGCCGCAAGATGGCGAAACCGGTCGGAGTGTTCCAAGAAGGAACGATGGATGGTACTTAAGGCTGCAGGACAGGACACATTCAGTAGTAGCCAAGCAGGAACTCTGGATGGTGCCTAAAGCTAAAGCACAAGGTGCATTCATTTGGACAACAGCAAAAGTCTGAGGTGCGGGCCAGAACCAAGAGGCAGACAACATAGGGAGGGCGTTTCCCCCCTCTGCCCACCATTTTAAAACCTAACTTTTGCAAGTGACGCACTAAGGACTTGGTCTGTTTGTTTATAGCTCCCTGATGAGCCGCAAGATGGCGAAACCGGTCGGAGTGTTCCAAGAAGGAACGATGGATGGTACTTAAGGCTGCAGGACAGGACACATTCAGTAGTAGCCAAGCAGGAACTCTGGATGGTGCCTAAAGCTAAAGCACAAGGTGCATTCATTTGGACAACAGCAACAGTCTGAGGTGCGGGCCAGAACCAAGAGGCAGACAACATAGGGAGGGCGTTTCCCCCCTCTGCCCACCATTTTAAAACCTAACCCTAACCCTAACCCTAACCCTAACCCTAACCCTAACCCTAACCCTAACCCTAACCCTAACCCTAATGCAGCCGCAAGATGGCGAAACCGGTCGGAGTGTTCCAAGAAGGAACGATGGATGGTACTTAAGGCTGCAGGACAGGACACATTCAGTAGTAGCCAAGCAGGAACTCTGGATGGTGCCTAAAGCTAAAGCACAAGGTGCATTCATTTGGACAACAGCAACAGTCTGAGGTGCGGGCCAGAACCAAGAGGCAGACAACATAGGGAGGGCGTTTCCCCCCTCTGCCCACCATTTTAAAACCTAACTTTTGCAAGTGACGCACTAAGGACTTGGTCTGTTTGTTTATAGCTCCCTGATGAGCCGCAAGATGGCGAAACCGGTCGGAGTGTTCCAAGAAGGAACGATGGATGGTACTTAAGGCTGCAGGACAGGACACATTCAGTAGTAGCCAAGCAGGAACTCTGGATGGTGCCTAAAGCTAAAGCACAAGGTGCATTCATTTGGACAACAGCAACAGTCTGAGGTGCGGGCCAGAACCAAGAGGCAGACAACATAGGGAGGGCGTTTCCCCCCTCTGCCCACCATTTTAAAACCTAACTTTTGCAAGTGACGCACTAAGGACTTGGTCTGTTTGTTTATAGCTCCCTGATGAGCCGCAAGATGGCGAAACCGGTCGGAGTGTTCCAAGAAGGAACGATGGATGGTACTTAAGGCTGCAGGACGGGACACATTCAGTAGTAGCCAAGCAGGAACTCTGGATGGTGCCTAAAGCTAAAGCACAAGGTGCATTCATTTGGACAACAGCAACAGTCTGAGGTGCGGGCCAGAACCAAGAGGCAGACAACATAGGGAGGGCGTTTCCCCCCTCTGCCCACCATTTTAAAACCTAACTTTTGCAAGTGACGCACTAAGGACTTGGTCTGTTTGTTTATAGCTCCCTGATGAGCCGCAAGATGGCGAAACCGGTCGGAGTGTTCCAAGAAGGAACGATGGATGGTACTTAAGGCTGCAGGACAGGACACATTCAGTAGTAGCCAAGCAGGAACTCTGGATGGTGCCTAAAGCTAAAGCACAAGGTGCATTCATTTGGACAACAGCAACAGTCTGAGGTGCGGGCCAGAACCAAGAGGCAGACAACATAGGGAGGGCGTTTCCCCCCTCTGCCCACCATTTTAAAACCTAACTTTTGCAAGTGACGCACTAAGGACTTGGTCTGTTTGTTTATAGCTCCCTGATGAGCCGCAAGATGGCGAAACCGGTCGGAGTGTTCCAAGAAGGAACGATGGATGGTACTTAAGGCTGCAGGACAGGACACATTCAGTAGTAGCCAAGCAGGAACTCTGGATGGTGCCTAAAGCTAAAGCACAAGGTGCATTCATTTGGACAACAGCAACAGTCTGAGGTGCGGGCCAGAACCAAGAGGCAGACAACATAGGGAGGGCGTTTCCCCCCTCTGCCCACCATTTTAAAACCTAACCCTAACCCTAACACTAACCCTAACCCTAACCCTAACCCTAACCCTAACCCTAACCCTAACCCTAACCCTAACCCTAACCCTAACCCTAACCCTAACCCTAACCCTAACCCTAACCCTAACCCTAACGATGGATGGTACTTAAGGCTGGAGGACAGGACACATTCAGTAGTAGCCAAGTAGGAACTCTGGATGGTGCCTAAAGCTAAAGCACAAGGTGCATTCATTTGGACAACAGCAACAGTCTGAGGTGCGGGCCAGAACCAAGAGGCAGACAACATAGGGAGGGCGTTTCCCCCCTCTGCCCACCATTTTAAAACCTAACCTTTGCAAGTGACGCACTAAGGACTTGGTCTGTTTGTTTGTAGCTCCCTGATGAGCCGCAAGATGGCGAAACCGGTCGGAGTGTTCCAAGAAGGAACGATGGATGGTACTTAAGGCTGGAGGACAGGACACATTCAGTAGTAGCCAAGTAGGAACTCTGGATGGTGCCTAAAGCTAAAGCACAAGGTGCATTCATTTGGACAACAGCAACAGTCTGAGGTGCGGGCCAGAACCAAGAGGCAGACAACATAGGGAGGGCGTTTCCCCCCTCTGCCCACCATTTTAAAACCTAACCTTTGCAAGTGACGCACTAAGGACTTGGTCTGTTTGTTTGTAGCTCCCTGATGAGCCGCAAGATGGCGAAACCGGTCGGAGTGTTCCAAGAAGGAACGATGGATGGTACTTAAGGCTGGAGGACAGGACACATTCAGTAGTAGCCAAGTAGGAACTCTGGATGGTGCCTAAAGCTAAAGCACAAGGTGCATTCATTTGGACAACAGCAACAGTCTGAGGTGCGGGCCAGAACCAAGAGGCAGACAACATAGGGAGGGCGTTTCCCCCCTCTGCCCACCATTTTAAAACCTAACCTTTGCAAGTGACGCACTAAGGACTTGGTCTGTTTGTTTGTAGCTCCCTGATGAGCCGCAAGATGGCGAAACCGGTCGGAGTGTTCCAAGAAGGAACGATGGATGGTACTTAAGGCTGGAGGACAGGACACATTCAGTAGTAGCCAAGTAGGAACTCTGGATGGTGCCTAAAGCTAAAGCACAAGGTGCATTCATTTGGACAACAGCAACAGTCTGAGGTGCGGGCCAGAACCAAGAGGCAGACAACATAGGGAGGGCGTTTCCCCCCTCTGCCCACCATTTTAAAACCTAACCTTTGCAAGTGACGCACTAAGGACTTGGTCTGTTTGTTTGTAGCTCCCTGATGAGCCGCAAGATGGCGAAACCGGTCGGAGTGTTCCAAGAAGGAACGATGGATGGTACTTAAGGCTGGAGGACAGGACACATTCAGTAGTAGCCAAGTAGGAACTCTGGATGGTGCCTAAAGCTAAAGCACAAGGTGCATTCATTTGGACAACAGCAACAGTCTGAGGTGCGGGCCAGAACCAAGAGGCAGACAACATAGGGAGGGCGTTTCCCCCCTCTGCCCACCATTTTAAAACCTAACCTTTGCAAGTGACGCACTAAGGACTTGGTCTGTTTGTTTGTAGCTCCCTGATGAGCCGCAAGATGGCGAAACCGGTCGGAGTGTTCCAAGAAGGAACGATGGATGGTACTTAAGGCTGGAGGACAGGACACATTCAGTAGTAGCCAAGTAGGAACTCTGGATGGTGCCTAAAGCTAAAGCACAAGGTGCATTCATTTGGACAACAGCAACAGTCTGAGGTGCGGGCCAGAACCAAGAGGCAGACAACATAGGGAGGGCGTTTCCCCCCTCTGCCCACCATTTTAAAACCTAACCTTTGCAAGTGACGCACTAAGGACTTGGTCTGTTTGTTTGTAGCTCCCTGATGAGCCGCAAGATGGCGAAACCGGTCGGAGTGTTCCAAGAAGGAACGATGGATGGTACTTAAGGCTGGAGGACAGGACACATTCAGTAGTAGCCAAGTAGGAACTCTGGATGGTGCCTAAAGCTAAAGCACAAGGTGCATTCATTTGGACAACAGCAACAGTCTGAGGTGCGGGCCAGAACCAAGAGGCAGACAACATAGGGAGGGCGTTTCCCCCCTCTGCCCACCATTTTAAAACCTAACCTTTGCAAGTGACGCACTAAGGACTTGGTCTGTTTGTTTGTAGCTCCCTGATGAGCCGCAAGATGGCGAAACCGGTCGGAGTGTTCCAAGAAGGAACGATGGATGGTACTTAAGGCTGGAGGACAGGACACATTCAGTAGTAGCCAAGTAGGAACTCTGGATGGTGCCTAAAGCTAAAGCACAAGGTGCATTCATTTGGACAACAGCAACAGTCTGAGGTGCGGGCCAGAACCAAGAGGCAGACAACATAGGGAGGGCGTTTCCCCCCTCTGCCCACCATTTTAAAACCTAACCTTTGCAAGTGACGCACTAAGGACTTGGTCTGTTTGTTTGTAGCTCCCTGATGAGCCGCAAGATGGCGAAACCGGTCGGAGTGTTCCAAGAAGGAACGATGGATGGTACTTAAGGCTGGAGGACAGGACACATTCAGTAGTAGCCAAGTAGGAACTCTGGATGGTGCCTAAAGCTAAAGCACAAGGTGCATTCATTTGGACAACAGCAACAGTCTGAGGTGCGGGCCAGAACCAAGAGGCAGACAACATAGGGAGGGCGTTTCCCCCCTCTGCCCACCATTTTAAAACCTAACCTTTGCAAGTGACGCACTAAGGACTTGGTCTGTTTGTTTGTAGCTCCCTGATGAGCCGCAAGATGGCGAAACCGGTCGGAGTGTTCCAAGAAGGAACGATGGATGGTACTTAAGGCTGGAGGACAGGACACATTCAGTAGTAGCCAAGTAGGAACTCTGGATGGTGCCTAAAGCTAAAGCACAAGGTGCATTCATTTGGACAACAGCAACAGTCTGAGGTGCGGGCCAGAACCAAGAGGCAGACAACATAGGGAGGGCGTTTCCCCCCTCTGCCCACCATTTTAAAACCTAACCTTTGCAAGTGACGCACTAAGGACTTGGTCTGTTTGTTTGTAGCTCCCTGATGAGCCGCAAGATGGCGAAACCGGTCGGAGTGTTCCAAGAAGGAACGATGGATGGTACTTAAGGCTGGAGGACAGGACACATTCAGTAGTAGCCAAGTAGGAACTCTGGATGGTGCCTAAAGCTAAAGCACAAGGTGCATTCATTTGGACAACAGCAACAGTCTGAGGTGCGGGCCAGAACCAAGAGGCAGACAACATAGGGAGGGCGTTTCCCCCCTCTGCCCACCATTTTAAAACCTAACCTTTGCAAGTGACGCACTAAGGACTTGGTCTGTTTGTTTGTAGCTCCCTGATGAGCCGCAAGATGGCGAAACCGGTCGGAGTGTTCCAAGAAGGAACGATGGATGGTACTTAAGGCTGGAGGACAGGACACATTCAGTAGTAGCCAAGTAGGAACTCTGGATGGTGCCTAAAGCTAAAGCACAAGGTGCATTCATTTGGACAACAGCAACAGTCTGAGGTGCGGGCCAGAACCAAGAGGCAGACAACATAGGGAGGGCGTTTCCCCCCTCTGCCCACCATTTTAAAACCTAACCTTTGCAAGTGACGCACTAAGGACTTGGTCTGTTTGTTTGTAGCTCCCTGATGAGCCGCAAGATGGCGAAACCGGTCGGAGTGTTCCAAGAAGGAACGATGGATGGTACTTAAGGCTGGAGGACAGGACACATTCAGTAGTAGCCAAGTAGGAACTCTGGATGGTGCCTAAAGCTAAAGCACAAGGTGCATTCATTTGGACAACAGCAACAGTCTGAGGTGCGGGCCAGAACCAAGAGGCAGACAACATAGGGAGGGCGTTTCCCCCCTCTGCCCACCATTTTAAAACCTAACCTTTGCAAGTGACGCACTAAGGACTTGGTCTGTTTGTTTGTAGCTCCCTGATGAGCCGCAAGATGGCGAAACCGGTCGGAGTGTTCCAAGAAGGAACGATGGATGGTACTTAAGGCTGGAGGACAGGACACATTCAGTAGTAGCCAAGTAGGAACTCTGGATGGTGCCTAAAGCTAAAGCACAAGGTGCATTCATTTGGACAACAGCAACAGTCTGAGGTGCGGGCCAGAACCAAGAGGCAGACAACATAGGGAGGGCGTTTCCCCCCTCTGCCCACCATTTTAAAACCTAACCTTTGCAAGTGACGCACTAAGGACTTGGTCTGTTTGTTTGTAGCTCCCTGATGAGCCGCAAGATGGCGAAACCGGTCGGAGTGTTCCAAGAAGGAACGATGGATGGTACTTAAGGCTGGAGGACAGGACACATTCAGTAGTAGCCAAGTAGGAACTCTGGATGGTGCCTAAAGCTAAAGCACAAGGTGCATTCATTTGGACAACAGCAACAGTCTGAGGTGCGGGCCAGAACCAAGAGGCAGACAACATAGGGAGGGCGTTTCCCCCCTCTGCCCACCATTTTAAAACCTAACCTTTGCAAGTGACGCACTAAGGACTTGGTCTGTTTGTTTGTAGCTCCCTGATGAGCCGCAAGATGGCGAAACCGGTCGGAGTGTTCCAAGAAGGAACGATGGATGGTACTTAAGGCTGGAGGACAGGACACATTCAGTAGTAGCCAAGTAGGAACTCTGGATGGTGCCTAAAGCTAAAGCACAAGGTGCATTCATTTGGACAACAGCAACAGTCTGAGGTGCGGGCCAGAACCAAGAGGCAGACAACATAGGGAGGGCGTTTCCCCCCTCTGCCCACCATTTTAAAACCTAACCTTTGCAAGTGACGCACTAAGGACTTGGTCTGTTTGTTTGTAGCTCCCTGATGAGCCGCAAGATGGCGAAACCGGTCGGAGTGTTCCAAGAAGGAACGATGGATGGTACTTAAGGCTGGAGGACAGGACACATTCAGTAGTAGCCAAGTAGGAACTCTGGATGGTGCCTAAAGCTAAAGCACAAGGTGCATTCATTTGGACAACAGCAACAGTCTGAGGTGCGGGCCAGAACCAAGAGGCAGACAACATAGGGAGGGCGTTTCCCCCCTCTGCCCACCATTTTAAAACCTAACCTTTGCAAGTGACGCACTAAGGACTTGGTCTGTTTGTTTGTAGCTCCCTGATGAGCCGCAAGATGGCGAAACCGGTCGGAGTGTTCCAAGAAGGAACGATGGATGGTACTTAAGGCTGGAGGACAGGACACATTCAGTAGTAGCCAAGTAGGAACTCTGGATGGTGCCTAAAGCTAAAGCACAAGGTGCATTCATTTGGACAACAGCAACAGTCTGAGGTGCGGGCCAGAACCAAGAGGCAGACAACATAGGGAGGGCGTTTCCCCCCTCTGCCCACCATTTTAAAACCTAACCTTTGCAAGTGACGCACTAAGGACTTGGTCTGTTTGTTTGTAGCTCCCTGATGAGCCGCAAGATGGCGAAACCGGTCGGAGTGTTCCAAGAAGGAACGATGGATGGTACTTAAGGCTGGAGGACAGGACACATTCAGTAGTAGCCAAGTAGGAACTCTGGATGGTGCCTAAAGCTAAAGCACAAGGTGCATTCATTTGGACAACAGCAACAGTCTGAGGTGCGGGCCAGAACCAAGAGGCAGACAACATAGGGAGGGCGTTTCCCCCCTCTGCCCACCATTTTAAAACCTAACCTTTGCAAGTGACGCACTAAGGACTTGGTCTGTTTGTTTGTAGCTCCCTGATGAGCCGCAAGATGGCGAAACCGGTCGGAGTGTTCCAAGAAGGAACGATGGATGGTACTTAAGGCTGGAGGACAGGACACATTCAGTAGTAGCCAAGTAGGAACTCTGGATGGTGCCTAAAGCTAAAGCACAAGGTGCATTCATTTGGACAACAGCAACAGTCTGAGGTGCGGGCCAGAACCAAGAGGCAGACAACATAGGGAGGGCGTTTCCCCCCTCTGCCCACCATTTTAAAACCTAACCTTTGCAAGTGACGCACTAAGGACTTGGTCTGTTTGTTTGTAGCTCCCTGATGAGCCGCAAGATGGCGAAACCGGTCGGAGTGTTCCAAGAAGGAACGATGGATGGTACTTAAGGCTGGAGGACAGGACACATTCAGTAGTAGCCAAGTAGGAACTCTGGATGGTGCCTAAAGCTAAAGCACAAGGTGCATTCATTTGGACAACAGCAACAGTCTGAGGTGCGGGCCAGAACCAAGAGGCAGACAACATAGGGAGGGCGTTTCCCCCCTCTGCCCACCATTTTAAAACCTAACCCTAACCCTAACCCTAACCCTAACCCTAACCCTAACCCTAACCCTAACCCTAACCCTAACCCTAATGCACCTAACCCTAACCCTAACCCTAACCCTAACCCTAATGCAGCGTTTGTTTGTAGCTCCCTGATGAGCCGCAAGATGGCGAAACCGGTCGGAGTGTTCCAAGAAGGAACGATGGATGGTACTTAAGGCTGGAGGACGGGACACATTCAGTAGTAGCCAAGCAGGAACTCTGGATGGTGCCTAAAGCTAAAGCACAAGGTGCATTCATTTGGACAACAGCAACAGTCTGAGGTGCGGGCCAGAACCAAGAGGCAGACAACATAGGGAGGGCGTTTTCCCCCCTCTGCCCACCATTTTAAAACCTAACTTTTGCAAGTGACGCACTAAGGACTTGGTCTGTTTGTTTGTAGCTCCCTGATGAGCCGCAAGATGGCGAAACCGGTCGGAGTGTTCCAAGAAGGAACGATGGATGGTACTTAAGGCTGGAGGACGGGACACATTCAGTAGTAGCCAAGCAGGAACTCTGGATGGTGCCTAAAGCTAAAGCACAAGGTGCATTCATTTGGACAACAGCAACAGTCTGAGGTGCGGGCCAGAACCAAGAGGCAGACAACATAGGGAGGGCGTTTTCCCCCCTCTGCCCACCATTTTAAAACCTAACTTTTGCAAGTGACGCACTAAGGACTTGGTCTGTTTGTTTGTAGCTCCCTGATGAGCCGCAAGATGGCGAAACCGGTCGGAGTGTTCCAAGAAGGAACGATGGATGGTACTTAAGGCTGGAGGACGGGACACATTCAGTAGTAGCCAAGCAGGAACTCTGGATGGTGCCTAAAGCTAAAGCACAAGGTGCATTCATTTGGACAACAGCAACAGTCTGAGGTGCGGGCCAGAACCAAGAGGCAGACAACATAGGGAGGGCGTTTTCCCCCCTCTGCCCACCATTTTAAAACCTAACTTTTGCAAGTGACGCACTAAGGACTTGGTCTGTTTGTTTGTAGCTCCCTGATGAGCCGCAAGATGGCGAAACCGGTCGGAGTGTTCCAAGAAGGAACGATGGATGGTACTTAAGGCTGGAGGACGGGACACATTCAGTAGTAGCCAAGCAGGAACTCTGGATGGTGCCTAAAGCTAAAGCACAAGGTGCATTCATTTGGACAACAGCAACAGTCTGAGGTGCGGGCCAGAACCAAGAGGCAGACAACATAGGGAGGGCGTTTTCCCCCCTCTGCCCACCATTTTAAAACCTAACTTTTGCAAGTGACGCACTAAGGACTTGGTCTGTTTGTTTGTAGCTCCCTGATGAGCCGCAAGATGGCGAAACCGGTCGGAGTGTTCCAAGAAGGAACGATGGATGGTACTTAAGGCTGGAGGACGGGACACATTCAGTAGTAGCCAAGCAGGAACTCTGGATGGTGCCTAAAGCTAAAGCACAAGGTGCATTCATTTGGACAACAGCAACAGTCTGAGGTGCGGGCCAGAACCAAGAGGCAGACAACATAGGGAGGGCGTTTTCCCCCCTCTGCCCACCATTTTAAAACCTAACTTTTGCAAGTGACGCACTAAGGACTTGGTCTGTTTGTTTGTAGCTCCCTGATGAGCCGCAAGATGGCGAAACCGGTCGGAGTGTTCCAAGAAGGAACGATGGATGGTACTTAAGGCTGGAGGACGGGACACATTCAGTAGTAGCCAAGCAGGAACTCTGGATGGTGCCTAAAGCTAAAGCACAAGGTGCATTCATTTGGACAACAGCAACAGTCTGAGGTGCGGGCCAGAACCAAGAGGCAGACAACATAGGGAGGGCGTTTTCCCCCCTCTGCCCACCATTTTAAAACCTAACTTTTGCAAGTGACGCACTAAGGACTTGGTCTGTTTGTTTGTAGCTCCCTGATGAGCCGCAAGATGGCGAAACCGGTCGGAGTGTTCCAAGAAGGAACGATGGATGGTACTTAAGGCTGGAGGACGGGACACATTCAGTAGTAGCCAAGCAGGAACTCTGGATGGTGCCTAAAGCTAAAGCACAAGGTGCATTCATTTGGACAACAGCAACAGTCTGAGGTGCGGGCCAGAACCAAGAGGCAGACAACATAGGGAGGGCGTTTTCCCCCCTCTGCCCACCATTTTAAAACCTAACTTTTGCAAGTGACGCACTAAGGACTTGGTCTGTTTGTTTGTAGCTCCCTGATGAGCCGCAAGATGGCGAAACCGGTCGGAGTGTTCCAAGAAGGAACGATGGATGGTACTTAAGGCTGGAGGACGGGACACATTCAGTAGTAGCCAAGCAGGAACTCTGGATGGTGCCTAAAGCTAAAGCACAAGGTGCATTCATTTGGACAACAGCAACAGTCTGAGGTGCGGGCCAGAACCAAGAGGCAGACAACATAGGGAGGGCGTTTTCCCCCCTCTGCCCACCATTTTAAAACCTAACTTTTGCAAGTGACGCACTAAGGACTTGGTCTGTTTGTTTGTAGCTCCCTGATGAGCCGCAAGATGGCGAAACCGGTCGGAGTGTTCCAAGAAGGAACGATGGATGGTACTTAAGGCTGGAGGACGGGACACATTCAGTAGTAGCCAAGCAGGAACTCTGGATGGTGCCTAAAGCTAAAGCACAAGGTGCATTCATTTGGACAACAGCAACAGTCTGAGGTGCGGGCCAGAACCAAGAGGCAGACAACATAGGGAGGGCGTTTTCCCCCCTCTGCCCACCATTTTAAAACCTAACTTTTGCAAGTGACGCACTAAGGACTTGGTCTGTTTGTTTGTAGCTCCCTGATGAGCCGCAAGATGGCGAAACCGGTCGGAGTGTTCCAAGAAGGAACGATGGATGGTACTTAAGGCTGGAGGACGGGACACATTCAGTAGTAGCCAAGCAGGAACTCTGGATGGTGCCTAAAGCTAAAGCACAAGGTGCATTCATTTGGACAACAGCAACAGTCTGAGGTGCGGGCCAGAACCAAGAGGCAGACAACATAGGGAGGGCGTTTTCCCCCCTCTGCCCACCATTTTAAAACCTAACTTTTGCAAGTGACGCACTAAGGACTTGGTCTGTTTGTTTGTAGCTCCCTGATGAGCCGCAAGATGGCGAAACCGGTCGGAGTGTTCCAAGAAGGAACGATGGATGGTACTTAAGGCTGGAGGACGGGACACATTCAGTAGTAGCCAAGCAGGAACTCTGGATGGTGCCTAAAGCTAAAGCACAAGGTGCATTCATTTGGACAACAGCAACAGTCTGAGGTGCGGGCCAGAACCAAGAGGCAGACAACATAGGGAGGGCGTTTTCCCCCCTCTGCCCACCATTTTAAAACCTAACTTTTGCAAGTGACGCACTAAGGACTTGGTCTGTTTGTTTGTAGCTCCCTGATGAGCCGCAAGATGGCGAAACCGGTCGGAGTGTTCCAAGAAGGAACGATGGATGGTACTTAAGGCTGGAGGACGGGACACATTCAGTAGTAGCCAAGCAGGAACTCTGGATGGTGCCTAAAGCTAAAGCACAAGGTGCATTCATTTGGACAACAGCAACAGTCTGAGGTGCGGGCCAGAACCAAGAGGCAGACAACATAGGGAGGGCGTTTTCCCCCCTCTGCCCACCATTTTAAAACCTAACTTTTGCAAGTGACGCACTAAGGACTTGGTCTGTTTGTTTGTAGCTCCCTGATGAGCCGCAAGATGGCGAAACCGGTCGGAGTGTTCCAAGAAGGAACGATGGATGGTACTTAAGGCTGGAGGACGGGACACATTCAGTAGTAGCCAAGCAGGAACTCTGGATGGTGCCTAAAGCTAAAGCACAAGGTGCATTCATTTGGACAACAGCAACAGTCTGAGGTGCGGGCCAGAACCAAGAGGCAGACAACATAGGGAGGGCGTTTTCCCCCCTCTGCCCACCATTTTAAAACCTAACTTTTGCAAGTGACGCACTAAGGACTTGGTCTGTTTGTTTGTAGCTCCCTGATGAGCCGCAAGATGGCGAAACCGGTCGGAGTGTTCCAAGAAGGAACGATGGATGGTACTTAAGGCTGGAGGACGGGACACATTCAGTAGTAGCCAAGCAGGAACTCTGGATGGTGCCTAAAGCTAAAGCACAAGGTGCATTCATTTGGACAACAGCAACAGTCTGAGGTGCGGGCCAGAACCAAGAGGCAGACAACATAGGGAGGGCGTTTTCCCCCCTCTGCCCACCATTTTAAAACCTAACTTTTGCAAGTGACGCACTAAGGACTTGGTCTGTTTGTTTGTAGCTCCCTGATGAGCCGCAAGATGGCGAAACCGGTCGGAGTGTTCCAAGAAGGAACGATGGATGGTACTTAAGGCTGGAGGACGGGACACATTCAGTAGTAGCCAAGCAGGAACTCTGGATGGTGCCTAAAGCTAAAGCACAAGGTGCATTCATTTGGACAACAGCAACAGTCTGAGGTGCGGGCCAGAACCAAGAGGCAGACAACATAGGGAGGGCGTTTTCCCCCCTCTGCCCACCATTTTAAAACCTAACTTTTGCAAGTGACGCACTAAGGACTTGGTCTGTTTGTTTGTAGCTCCCTGATGAGCCGCAAGATGGCGAAACCGGTCGGAGTGTTCCAAGAAGGAACGATGGATGGTACTTAAGGCTGGAGGACGGGACACATTCAGTAGTAGCCAAGCAGGAACTCTGGATGGTGCCTAAAGCTAAAGCACAAGGTGCATTCATTTGGACAACAGCAACAGTCTGAGGTGCGGGCCAGAACCAAGAGGCAGACAACATAGGGAGGGCGTTTTCCCCCCTCTGCCCACCATTTTAAAACCTAACTTTTGCAAGTGACGCACTAAGGACTTGGTCTGTTTGTTTGTAGCTCCCTGATGAGCCGCAAGATGGCGAAACCGGTCGGAGTGTTCCAAGAAGGAACGATGGATGGTACTTAAGGCTGGAGGACGGGACACATTCAGTAGTAGCCAAGCAGGAACTCTGGATGGTGCCTAAAGCTAAAGCACAAGGTGCATTCATTTGGACAACAGCAACAGTCTGAGGTGCGGGCCAGAACCAAGAGGCAGACAACATAGGGAGGGCGTTTTCCCCCCTCTGCCCACCATTTTAAAACCTAACTTTTGCAAGTGACGCACTAAGGACTTGGTCTGTTTGTTTGTAGCTCCCTGATGAGCCGCAAGATGGCGAAACCGGTCGGAGTGTTCCAAGAAGGAACGATGGATGGTACTTAAGGCTGGAGGACGGGACACATTCAGTAGTAGCCAAGCAGGAACTCTGGATGGTGCCTAAAGCTAAAGCACAAGGTGCATTCATTTGGACAACAGCAACAGTCTGAGGTGCGGGCCAGAACCAAGAGGCAGACAACATAGGGAGGGCGTTTTCCCCCCTCTGCCCACCATTTTAAAACCTAACTTTTGCAAGTGACGCACTAAGGACTTGGTCTGTTTGTTTGTAGCTCCCTGATGAGCCGCAAGATGGCGAAACCGGTCGGAGTGTTCCAAGAAGGAACGATGGATGGTACTTAAGGCTGGAGGACGGGACACATTCAGTAGTAGCCAAGCAGGAACTCTGGATGGTGCCTAAAGCTAAAGCACAAGGTGCATTCATTTGGACAACAGCAACAGTCTGAGGTGCGGGCCAGAACCAAGAGGCAGACAACATAGGGAGGGCGTTTTCCCCCCTCTGCCCACCATTTTAAAACCTAACTTTTGCAAGTGACGCACTAAGGACTTGGTCTGTTTGTTTGTAGCTCCCTGATGAGCCGCAAGATGGCGAAACCGGTCGGAGTGTTCCAAGAAGGAACGATGGATGGTACTTAAGGCTGGAGGACGGGACACATTCAGTAGTAGCCAAGCAGGAACTCTGGATGGTGCCTAAAGCTAAAGCACAAGGTGCATTCATTTGGACAACAGCAACAGTCTGAGGTGCGGGCCAGAACCAAGAGGCAGACAACATAGGGAGGGCGTTTTCCCCCCTCTGCCCACCATTTTAAAACCTAACTTTTGCAAGTGACGCACTAAGGACTTGGTCTGTTTGTTTGTAGCTCCCTGATGAGCCGCAAGATGGCGAAACCGGTCGGAGTGTTCCAAGAAGGAACGATGGATGGTACTTAAGGCTGGAGGACGGGACACATTCAGTAGTAGCCAAGCAGGAACTCTGGATGGTGCCTAAAGCTAAAGCACAAGGTGCATTCATTTGGACAACAGCAACAGTCTGAGGTGCGGGCCAGAACCAAGAGGCAGACAACATAGGGAGGGCGTTTTCCCCCCTCTGCCCACCATTTTAAAACCTAACTTTTGCAAGTGACGCACTAAGGACTTGGTCTGTTTGTTTGTAGCTCCCTGATGAGCCGCAAGATGGCGAAACCGGTCGGAGTGTTCCAAGAAGGAACGATGGATGGTACTTAAGGCTGGAGGACGGGACACATTCAGTAGTAGCCAAGCAGGAACTCTGGATGGTGCCTAAAGCTAAAGCACAAGGTGCATTCATTTGGACAACAGCAACAGTCTGAGGTGCGGGCCAGAACCAAGAGGCAGACAACATAGGGAGGGCGTTTTCCCCCCTCTGCCCACCATTTTAAAACCTAACTTTTGCAAGTGACGCACTAAGGACTTGGTCTGTTTGTTTGTAGCTCCCTGATGAGCCGCAAGATGGCGAAACCGGTCGGAGTGTTCCAAGAAGGAACGATGGATGGTACTTAAGGCTGGAGGACGGGACACATTCAGTAGTAGCCAAGCAGGAACTCTGGATGGTGCCTAAAGCTAAAGCACAAGGTGCATTCATTTGGACAACAGCAACAGTCTGAGGTGCGGGCCAGAACCAAGAGGCAGACAACATAGGGAGGGCGTTTTCCCCCCTCTGCCCACCATTTTAAAACCTAACCCTAACCCTAACCCTAACCCTAACCCTAACCCTAACCCTAACCCTAACCCTAACCCTAACCCCCACCATTTTAAAACCTAACCCTAACCCTAACCCTAACCCTAACCCTAACCCTAACCCCCCAGCCCTGAATCTAATCACAACTCTCCAAATGCACCCCACTCTACCCCTAAAGCCTAACCGTAACTCTAATACAGCAAACCTAATCTCCCACCCCACCCCTAAAATCTAAGCCTAACACACCCCACCCTACTCCTAAACCCTGACCCTCACTTAACCCTACCCCTAATGCAACCCTAACCCATAACTCCAACCCCCCAGCCCTGAATCTAATCCCCTACCCTGATGCACCCTACCCTACCCCTAAACACCTAACCCTAACCCTGATGCACCCTACCCTACCCCTAAACACCTAACCCTAACCCTGATGCACCCAACCCTACCCCTAAAACATAACCCTAACCCCACCCCACCCCTAAACACCTAACCCTAACCCTGATGCACCCCAACCTAACCCCAATATAGCCCTGAACCTAACTGCGACCCTGACCCTCACCTAACCCCAACACTAACCCCAGTGCAGCAACCCTAACCCTAACCTGAACCCCCCAACCTCAATACAACATAACCCTAACACTACGTAAAATAAAGGGTAGAGTTCCAACACCAATAATAATAACTAAATACGACATAGAGGCCATAAATTGGCAAAACCCAGGAACTGATTATAACCCCAGAGGGGGATCAAAGGATTACGGATCAAGAAATTACTAAGAAGCGATCGGCAAGAAAAAGAAGCCAGGTGGTAAGGTAAAGCGTGGGCCAACCAAAAGTGGCAGGTATAAGTGACAAGAAGCTCAAGGGATGAGTGAGAATACGAACACAAGAGGGTGTAACTACCCTCCTGCCCACACCATACAACCTAACATTCAGGAGTGACACGCTTTACATTACCACAGACAAGAAAAGATATAAATGCCAAGAAAAGAAAACCCAGAGAATATATCTTGCAAATACCTTAAATCTAAACTTGATCAGTGAGGTAGATGGTTAAATAACTTTTTGTTCCCCTTTTGCCCCCCCCACAAAAAAAGCAGCAAGCAACTTATAAAAATAGGGAGCACCAAGGAGGTTTTTTTAAATTTTAAAATCTAAAATATTTAAAAGGTGCACTTAAAATAAAGCATGGCTGGAAATGTGGGTCTGACAGACATGGAACTCATCTTCCCAAACCCCCCCCCCCCCCCCCACGAGGTTTGGGACAGCAATAAGGGCACAAAAGATTACATATTTTTAAAAAAAGTTGTAGTTCCCATAGACACGGTCTCTGGACATGGATGCGGGGACGGCCCCTTTAAGAGATGCCTGGTGCTGCGGGGACGGCCCCTTTAAGAGATGCCTGGTGCTGCGGGGAACGCGACAGCAGGGAGCTGCTGGATATCGACCTCGGTTTTTTTAAAAGAAACCCTTTCCCCGGGGATCTGGAGGAGTTGGGGACACGGGTGAGAATCCGATAACTTTATCTAGTCTTTAGATTTTGAGCGTTCACCGGGTGATTTTTATCTTTGAAATCGGGTTTTTTTCTCAGCGACTGAAAAGCGAGCGCCGCGTGAGGCATTCTGGGATATGGAGTTCTCTCGGGTCAAACACGAGGGCAACGCTCTTAAATAAAAGGGTTTACTCTGGTTTTTTTGGGGCTGGGGGACCTTTCTTTCCCCCTCCTCTCCCCCCGGGGGGGTGGGTGGCGGCGGAATCGGGAGTTTTTTTTGGGGAATCGGACCTTGGAAATCGGTTTTTTTCTGCGCGGCCGCTGAAAAGCGAGCGACGCGTGAGGCATTCTGGGAGATTGAGTTTCGTTTAACGAGCGATCGGGTTTAAAAAGGAGGAAATCGGTGGGAAGTTTAATTAATTGTTTAAAATACCCTCATAATTAAAAGGCATAGCCGGAGGTGGGGGTTTGGAGAAGTAGCTTCATGTTTTTATCTTAAAAAATGAGGTGAGGCGGACAGGTAATCAAGCCCCGGGGTCAGCAGACAGTCAGACTCCGTGGCGCCAGAATGACCTGGAGCATTAAAACAGATTCAAAGGTTAAAAAGCAATATTGTTTAAAACATTACCTCAAAAAAAATAACCCCAAACATCTAAGATAAACTAAAGGAACATTAAAACATTAGGTTAAAAAAATATAATTTAAAAATAACGAACACGTGGAGCGAAGGGGGCGGGGCCAGCCCTGCATGAGACAGGACTCATTACATACAGGACAGAAATTCTAACCAATCCCAGGTCAAGGCTAGCCTGCTTGTGGGCGGGAACAAAACTTCAGCCAACAGTAGCACACAGGGGAGGGGCCAGTCCAAGGCTCCGTACTTATAAACAACTGTAAACAAAGTTAAAATCCTTTCTCCCTGATGAAGCTTAAGGATAAGCGAAACGTCGGAGAAAAAAAGATTCCAGGCCGGAGAACTTACTGAACGAAAGAGTTTTTGGATAGTACTGTTGCAGGCAGAGAACCATCGAAGCCAGAGAGCCACCGGAGGGGAGGTGAGACCGGTGGAAAAAGAGCCTTTCCAGGCGGGACAGCCGGCTGAGCTGGGGAGTGTTTGGAGGACGCAGTCCCAGGCAGGAGACCATCTGAGCCAGGGAGCCACCGTGGGGTGAGATTACAGTTACTAGCGGGGACCTCTATTACCAAATAGAAGCTAGTAACATCTTTTAAAACCTTTTGCACCTTTCTACACCCAGGGAATGGCTAACACTATGCGGAACACATGCAGGTTGTCTGACAACCGTACGCATATGAGGTCGGACCCTGGTACACATAGGTGTCTCCCCGTAGCCAGGGATGAATTTGCTACAACAGTGAGAATAATTTATAGAATTTTCCAGACAATCCACCATCTAATATTCTTAAAGGGCCAGAATCAGCCCCCTAAGGGCATCTTAAAACAAGCTGATAAACTAACATGCTTTATAAAACCGGCAAAACCGTCACAGGAAACCCTAACCAAATTGGCTTTGAATTCAGAAAATTGGGCAAAACAGACCAGACAGATTCTAATTGAGCACTATACAACAAACCTGGAAGAATTAGAAAATGAATTTGCTCAGGCTGCAGTGACAGAGCGCCTGGAAGAAATGATGGCGAAAGCCACTAATTGGATTAAAAAGAGTCTTAGACATAAATTCAAAATTCAATCAATTGATGAGGCAAAGAGACATGTGGTGGGATTAGCATCACGGTTGACAGAGCAAGGGACCAGCACACAATTGAGGACAGAACAGCGGACCGGCATACGGACTAGGACGCCCCCACGCCATAGGCCAAATACCTGGGCAGCCTTGTTCCACCAGCCTGCGATCACAGCCCCCTCATGCCGCAGACGGACTGAAAACCCCCCCCCACCCCGTGGGCCAGCTGCCACGACTTTGTCACGCCACCGACGGACACCCCCACCCCGTGAGCCAACTGCCACAACCTCGTCAAGCCACCGACACACCCCCCCACCCTCTGAGCCAGCTGCCATGACTTCAGCACGCCACCGGCAGACCCCCCCACCCCTTGCACCAGTTGCCACGACTTCGTCACACCACCAACACACCCCCCCACCCTTGGAGCCAGCTGCCATGACTTCGTCATGCCACCGATGGACCCCCCCACCCCTTGCACCAGTTGCCACGACTTCGTCACACCACCAACACACACCCCCACCCTTTGAGCCAGCTGCCATGACTTCGTCACGCCACCGACAGACCCCCCCACCCCGTGGGCCAGCGACCCCGACTTCATCACACCACCAGCAGACCACTGAAACCCCCCCTTCCTTGCGGTCCAGGGCAGTGACCCCCCCTTCCCCGCCATCCAGGGCGGCGACTAGCCCTACCCCACCCCACAGGCCAAGGACCAGGATTTCCAATGTGGCCATCATTAGGGACCTGGACATCACACTTGGCTCTCAAGAGCCTGAGCCACGTAGACCCCAGCACTACATGGGGAACCAACATCAGACCGTATTAAACCAAATCACTAGGGATTCCTCAGACCCAAAACAAACAGAAGGGAGAACCCCTCCTACACCAGGGACAAATCCATGCACAACATTCCTGTACCCCAAAACCAGGGTCATGTACCAACCGCTCCCACAGAGACAAAAGAAAGACTGTACCAAACCAACCATCCCAAGAAATACAGCAGTTCTAGAACCCTTTCCACAGAAACAAAGGAGCGACCAGACCGGACAGGTAAACCCAATAGACACAGAAATGAGGACAGGAACAATGAGAGCCCAGACAGACAACACAGTAGGAGAGGCAGAAATAGCTGAAGCCGAGGTAGGGAACACAATAGGGGAGGCAGGGGTAGCAGACATAGAAACAGAAAACACACCAACAGGGGCAGAACCTGACTCTGAAGGGGAAGATGCACAGAGAGTGACGAGGCACCCCAACACCAGCCGAAAAAACATTACCTGGAAATTGGAACCCAGAAAATCAATTTTAATAATAGGAGATTCCAACCTCTCCAAGATAAAAAGATGCCCAAATCCCACCACCCAAATTGATAGCTTTCCAGGAGCTAAATTCATTCATGTCACAGCAATTCTGGACAAATTGGAACCCTGTCCGGAGACCAAAAAGGTGGTGCTCTCAGTTGGCATTAATAATCGAACGCAGAGACCACTGACTGCAACCAAGCAACTGCAGTCATTACTTAAATTGGCTAAGAGCACATTCCCAAATGCTCAGATCTGGGTGCCGGAAATTAACTTCAGTAACTTACTTCCAGAAACAGAGAGGGATACAATCAGAGGAATTAACCAGCATATAAAAAAACAGAATTACATACCAGCAATTAATGCTAGATCCTTTAAAGTGGGGGCTGACCACATCCATTGGACAGATAGCACTGCCCATAACATAATAAACCAGTGGATGAAGTCTTTAAACTAAAAAGGACATTAACCCAAGAGAAGGGTAGATTACACCTGGGAAAAACTGTTATTAATATTTCCCAACTCTTTAACCCCACAGAGGTACAGGAGAGGGTTTTAAACAAGGGCCTTACATTTGTTCCAACCCCAAAACATTGTAAAGTACAAATTCAGGAAGATCTGAAAAGGTTTTACAGGAGAGTAAAACTGACCGATTACTTTAGCGATTCAGAAACAGACAAGCAACCTTTTACACCACCATCAGAATGGACCCCACCAAACAATAAAATAGAGCCAGAAATCCTAAACTTTATTAAACAGACTCAATCACAAATTGAAAAAATCCCTAAACAGACAGACAAGCAAAACCTCACTGGAAGAGAGAGACGGGCAATCATAGAACTTAGAAACAATCTAGATATAATCATAAAACCAGCAGATAAGGGCAGTAGTATAGTGATCATGGATAGGCAACAGTATCTACTTGAAGCTCACAGACAGCTTAATAATACAGCCCACTACACGAAATTAGCAGGACCAATTTACCAGGACACACGAAAAGAGATTGGAAACATTTTAACAGAACTAAAGAAATCTAAACACTTGAATCAGAAACAAGTGGAATACCTAAGGGGGGAACAACCACAACCCAGAAAATTCTACATACTACCCAAAATACACAAGCACCCTGACACATGGACTGTACCAGGAGAAATACCACCAGGAAGACCCATTGTGTCAGACTGTGGTAGTGAATCCTACAGGATAGCAGAATACATTGACTCATTCCTAAACCCCTTATCACAGAAGCACCCTAGCTACATTAAAGACACTTACCACTTCATAGAAATAGTGAACTCACTGACCGTACCCCCGAACGCAATACTCTTTACCATGGACATTGAAAGCCTATACACAAACATAGAAACAGACAGAGGCATACAGGCAGTGGAAAATATCCTTAGAAAGTTCCCCCAACCCCACAGACCAGATGCAGCCATAATCCAGCTATTACACCTAGGACTAACAAAAAATGACTTTGAATTCCAGGAGCAATTCTACCTACAGATTAAGGGCACGGCTATGGGCAAGAAATTTGCCCCGGCCTACGCAAACATATACATGGCAGACTGGGAAAACACAGTCTTTGAAAAGTGTTCCAAGCTCCCGATGTGTTATTACAGATACCTGGATGACATATGGGGAGTCTGGACTCACACAGAAACAGAATTGCAAGAATTTGTAGGTATTCTCAACAGTCACCACCAATCTATTAAACTTAAAGTTACAACACATAGAGAAAGTGTGGATTTCCTGGACACCACAGTATTTAAATTACAACAGGAGAATAACAGCCACAAGCTAGCAACAAAGGTATTCTTTAAAGAAACAGACACACACACACTCCTGCACATAAACAGCCACCATCCAAAACATACCTTTCGGGGGCTGGTGAAGTCACAACTGACACGTTTTCACCGCATATGCACAAACGGAGAGGACTTTAGGGAAGCCACCACAACCCTATTTACTGCACTGAGACAGAGAGGTTACACAAAAAGGTTCCTCAGGCACCTTAAGTCTGATTTCCTGAGGGGACTGAATAGCCCACGGCCAAACAGAGAAGTAGCAAGACTACCACTGATAACGACATACGATACAATGACCAAACTAATACACGGAGTGATTAAAACCCAATTTGGGAAACTAAAAGAGGATGTTGACACACTTAGTCGATACCACATAACGTCGGCATACAAAAGAACTCGGAACCTTCGCGACATGCTGGTTCGGAGCAGGATAAGAAAACAGACAACCCAGAACTGCACAAACCCAAAATGTGGGACGTGTAAATACCTAATAATCCGCAAAATGATACAAAATAGACACACAGGAAAAGCAGCCCTAATTAAACAAAGAATTACATGTGAACAGCACAATGCTGTTTATGCAATTCGATGCAAACAATGCCACATCTTGTATGTAGGAGAAACAGGGAATAGTCTAAGGATGAGGCTCACAGGGCACCTCAGTGCTATTAGAACAAAGGATGTATACAAACCTACCTCCCGACACTTCATGGAGCATGGTCTTGAATCCCTGGAATTTATGGGGTTGGAGACCAACATGAACTGGACAACCTCACAAAGGAAGAGGAGGGAAAAACACTGGATAACAACCCTACAAACTCAGTTACCAAAGGGCTTAAATCAGATCTAAAATGGGGGAAATCCAACATCAAAAAACAAAACTGCCCCGACCTTAATTACCACAAATCCCAACCCCAACTTGATAAACCTCCCAAACCGCAACCACACCACACCCTACCCTAATCACAATAAACAGAGCTAACCCCTACTGTTTAAGCTAACCAAAACCACTAAACCCCACACTGCCCACAACAAACAGACCAAAGCCCCAACCCTAACTACAAACAGACCACATCCATATCCCAAATCCTAACTCCAAATGCACCCCACTCTACCCCTAAAGCCTAACCGTAACTCTAATACAGCAAACCTAATCTCCCACCCCACCCCTAAAATCTAAGCCTAACACACCCCACCCTACTCCTAAACCCTGACCCTCACTTAACCCTACCCCTAATGCAACCCTAACCCATAACTCCAACCCCCCAGCCCTGAATCTAATCACAACTCTCCAAATGCACCCCACTCTACCCCTAAAGCCTAACCGTAACTCTAATACAGCAAACCTAATCTCCCACCCCACCCCTAAAATCTAAGCCTAACACACCCCACCCTACTCCTAAACCCTGACCCTCACTTAACCCTACCCCTAATGCAACCCTAACCCATAACTCCAACCCCCCAGCCCTGAATCTAATCACAACTCTCCAAATGCACCCCACTCTACCCCTAAAGCCTAACCGTAACTCTAATACAGCAAACCTAATCTCCCACCCCACCCCTAAAATCTAAGCCTAACACACCCCACCCTACTCCTAAACCCTGACCCTCACTTAACCCTACCCCTAATGCAACCCTAACCCATAACTCCAACCCCCCAGCCCTGAATCTAATCACAACTCTCCAAATGCACCCCACTCTACCCCTAAAGCCTAACCGTAACTCTAATACAGCAAACCTAATCTCCCACCCCACCCCTAAAATCTAAGCCTAACACACCCCACCCTACTCCTAAACCCTGACCCTCACTTAACCCTACCCCTAATGCAACCCTAACCCATAACTCCAACCCCCCAGCCCTGAATCTAATCACAACTCTCCAAATGCACCCCACTCTACCCCTAAAGCCTAACCGTAACTCTAATACAGCAAACCTAATCTCCCACCCCACCCCTAAAATCTAAGCCTAACACACCCCACCCTACTCCTAAACCCTGACCCTCACTTAACCCTACCCCTAATGCAACCCTAACCCATAACTCCAACCCCCCAGCCCTGAATCTAATCACAACTCTCCAAATGCACCCCACTCTACCCCTAAAGCCTAACCGTAACTCTAATACAGCAAACCTAATCTCCCACCCCACCCCTAAAATCTAAGCCTAACACACCCCACCCTACTCCTAAACCCTGACCCTCACTTAACCCTACCCCTAATGCAACCCTAACCCATAACTCCAACCCCCCAGCCCTGAATCTAATCCCCTACCCTGATGCACCCTACCCTACCCCTAAACACCTAACCCTAACCCTGATGCACCCTACCCTACCCCTAAACACCTAACCCTAACCCTGATGCACCCAACCCTACCCCTAAAACATAACCCTAACCCCACCCCACCCCTAAACACCTAACCCTAACCCTGATGCACCCCAACCTAACCCCAATATAGCCCTGAACCTAACTGCGACCCTGACCCTCACCTAACCCCAACACTAACCCCAGTGCAGCAACCCTAACCCTAACCTGAACCCCCCAACCTCAATACAACATAACCCTAACACTACGTAAAATAAAGGGTAGAGTTCCAACACCAATAATAATAACTAAATACGACATAGAGGCCATAAATTGGCAAAACCCAGGAACTGATTATAACCCCAGAGGGGGATCAAAGGATTACGGATCAAGAAATTACTAAGAAGATCGGCAAGAAAAAGAAGCCAGGTGGTAAGGTAAAGCGTGGGCCAACCAAAAGTGGCAGGTATAAGTGACAAGAAGCTCAAGGGATGAGTGAGAATACGAACACAAGAGGGTGTAACTACCCTCCTGCCCACACCATACAACCTAACCCTAACCCTAACCCTAACCCTAACCCTAACCCTAACCCTAACCCTAACCCTAACCCTAATGCAGCGTAACCCTAACCCTAACCCTAACCCTAACCCTAACCCTAACCCTAACCCTAACCCTAACCCTAACCCTAATGCAGCGTAACCCTAACCCTAACCCTAACCCTAACCCTAACCCTAACCCTAACCCTAACCCTAACCCTAATGCAGCCTAACCCTAACCCTAACCCTAACCCTAACCCTAACCCTAACCCTAACCCTAACCCTAACCCTAACCCTAACCCTAACCCTAATGCAGCGGCGAAACCGGTCGGAGTGTTCCAAGAAGGAACGATGGATGGTACTTAAGGCTGGAGGACGGGACACATTCAGTAGTAGCCAAGCAGGAACTCTGGATGGTGCCTAAAGCTAAAGCACAAGGTGCATTCATTTGGACAACAGCAACAGTCTGAGGTGCGGGCCAGAACCAAGAGGCAGACAACATAGGGAGGGCGTTTTCCCCCCTCTGCCCACCATTTTAAAACCTAACTTTTGCAAGTGACGCACTAAGGACTTGGTCTGTTTGTTTATAGCTCCCTGATGAGCCGCAAGATGGCGAAACCGGTCGGAGTGTTCCAAGAAGGAACGATGGATGGTACTTAAGGCTGGAGGACGGGACACATTCAGTAGTAGCCAAGCAGGAACTCTGGATGGTGCCTAAAGCTAAAGCACAAGGTGCATTCATTTGGACAACAGCAACAGTCTGAGGTGCGGGCCAGAACCAAGAGGCAGACAACATAGGGAGGGCGTTTCCCCCCTCTGCCCACCATTTTAAAACCTAACTTTTGCAAGTGACGCACTAAGGACTTGGTCTGTTTGTTTATAGCTCCCTGATGAGCCGCAAGATGGCGAAACCGGTCGGAGTGTTCCAAGAAGGAACGATGGATGGTACTTAAGGCTGGAGGACGGGACACATTCAGTAGTAGCCAAGCAGGAACTCTGGATGGTGCCTAAAGCTAAAGCACAAGGTGCATTCATTTGGACAACAGCAACAGTCTGAGGTGCGGGCCAGAACCAAGAGGCAGACAACATAGGGAGGGCGTTTCCCCCCTCTGCCCACCATTTTAAAACCTAACTTTTGCAAGTGACGCACTAAGGACTTGGTCTGTTTGTTTATAGCTCCCTGATGAGCCGCAAGATGGCGAAACCGGTCGGAGTGTTCCAAGAAGGAACGATGGATGGTACTTAAGGCTGGAGGACGGGACACATTCAGTAGTAGCCAAGCAGGAACTCTGGATGGTGCCTAAAGCTAAAGCACAAGGTGCATTCATTTGGACAACAGCAACAGTCTGAGGTGCGGGCCAGAACCAAGAGGCAGACAACATAGGGAGGGCGTTTCCCCCCTCTGCCCACCATTTTAAAACCTAACTTTTGCAAGTGACGCACTAAGGACTTGGTCTGTTTGTTTATAGCTCCCTGATGAGCCGCAAGATGGCGAAACCGGTCGGAGTGTTCCAAGAAGGAACGATGGATGCTACTTAAGGCTGCAGGACGGGACACATTCAGTAGTAGCCAAGCAGGAACTCTGGATGGTGCCTAAAGCTAAAGCACAAGGTGCATTCATTTGGACAACAGCAACAGTCTGAGGTGCGGGCCAGAACCAAGAGGCAGACAACATAGGGAGGGCGTTTTCCCCCCTCTGCCCACCATTTTAAAACCTAACTTTTGCAAGTGACGCACTAAGGACTTGGTCTGTTTGTTTATAGCTCCCTGATGAGCCGCAAGATGGCGAAACCGGTCGGAGTGTTCCAAGAAGGAACGATGGATGCTACTTAAGGCTGCAGGACGGGACACATTCAGTAGTAGCCAAGCAGGAACTCTGGATGGTGCCTAAAGCTAAAGCACAAGGTGCATTCATTTGGACAACAGCAACAGTCTGAGGTGCGGGCCAGAACCAAGAGGCAGACAACATAGGGAGGGCGTTTTCCCCCCTCTGCCCACCATTTTAAAACCTAACTTTTGCAAGTGACGCACTAAGGACTTGGTCTGTTTGTTTATAGCTCCCTGATGAGCCGCAAGATGGCGAAACCGGTCGGAGTGTTCCAAGAAGGAACGATGGATGCTACTTAAGGCTGCAGGACGGGACACATTCAGTAGTAGCCAAGCAGGAACTCTGGATGGTGCCTAAAGCTAAAGCACAAGGTGCATTCATTTGGACAACAGCAACAGTCTGAGGTGCGGGCCAGAACCAAGAGGCAGACAACATAGGGAGGGCGTTTTCCCCCCTCTGCCCACCATTTTAAAACCTAACTTTTGCAAGTGACGCACTAAGGACTTGGTCTGTTTGTTTATAGCTCCCTGATGAGCCGCAAGATGGCGAAACCGGTCGGAGTGTTCCAAGAAGGAACGATGGATGCTACTTAAGGCTGCAGGACGGGACACATTCAGTAGTAGCCAAGCAGGAACTCTGGATGGTGCCTAAAGCTAAAGCACAAGGTGCATTCATTTGGACAACAGCAACAGTCTGAGGTGCGGGCCAGAACCAAGAGGCAGACAACATAGGGAGGGCGTTTTCCCCCCTCTGCCCACCATTTTAAAACCTAACTTTTGCAAGTGACGCACTAAGGACTTGGTCTGTTTGTTTATAGCTCCCTGATGAGCCGCAAGATGGCGAAACCGGTCGGAGTGTTCCAAGAAGGAACGATGGATGCTACTTAAGGCTGCAGGACGGGACACATTCAGTAGTAGCCAAGCAGGAACTCTGGATGGTGCCTAAAGCTAAAGCACAAGGTGCATTCATTTGGACAACAGCAACAGTCTGAGGTGCGGGCCAGAACCAAGAGGCAGACAACATAGGGAGGGCGTTTTCCCCCCTCTGCCCACCATTTTAAAACCTAACTTTTGCAAGTGACGCACTAAGGACTTGGTCTGTTTGTTTATAGCTCCCTGATGAGCCGCAAGATGGCGAAACCGGTCGGAGTGTTCCAAGAAGGAACGATGGATGCTACTTAAGGCTGCAGGACGGGACACATTCAGTAGTAGCCAAGCAGGAACTCTGGATGGTGCCTAAAGCTAAAGCACAAGGTGCATTCATTTGGACAACAGCAACAGTCTGAGGTGCGGGCCAGAACCAAGAGGCAGACAACATAGGGAGGGCGTTTTCCCCCCTCTGCCCACCATTTTAAAACCTAACTTTTGCAAGTGACGCACTAAGGACTTGGTCTGTTTGTTTATAGCTCCCTGATGAGCCGCAAGATGGCGAAACCGGTCGGAGTGTTCCAAGAAGGAACGATGGATGCTACTTAAGGCTGCAGGACGGGACACATTCAGTAGTAGCCAAGCAGGAACTCTGGATGGTGCCTAAAGCTAAAGCACAAGGTGCATTCATTTGGACAACAGCAACAGTCTGAGGTGCGGGCCAGAACCAAGAGGCAGACAACATAGGGAGGGCGTTTTCCCCCCTCTGCCCACCATTTTAAAACCTAACTTTTGCAAGTGACGCACTAAGGACTTGGTCTGTTTGTTTATAGCTCCCTGATGAGCCGCAAGATGGCGAAACCGGTCGGAGTGTTCCAAGAAGGAACGATGGATGCTACTTAAGGCTGCAGGACGGGACACATTCAGTAGTAGCCAAGCAGGAACTCTGGATGGTGCCTAAAGCTAAAGCACAAGGTGCATTCATTTGGACAACAGCAACAGTCTGAGGTGCGGGCCAGAACCAAGAGGCAGACAACATAGGGAGGGCGTTTTCCCCCCTCTGCCCACCATTTTAAAACCTAACTTTTGCAAGTGACGCACTAAGGACTTGGTCTGTTTGTTTATAGCTCCCTGATGAGCCGCAAGATGGCGAAACCGGTCGGAGTGTTCCAAGAAGGAACGATGGATGCTACTTAAGGCTGCAGGACGGGACACATTCAGTAGTAGCCAAGCAGGAACTCTGGATGGTGCCTAAAGCTAAAGCACAAGGTGCATTCATTTGGACAACAGCAACAGTCTGAGGTGCGGGCCAGAACCAAGAGGCAGACAACATAGGGAGGGCGTTTTCCCCCCTCTGCCCACCATTTTAAAACCTAACTTTTGCAAGTGACGCACTAAGGACTTGGTCTGTTTGTTTATAGCTCCCTGATGAGCCGCAAGATGGCGAAACCGGTCGGAGTGTTCCAAGAAGGAACGATGGATGCTACTTAAGGCTGCAGGACGGGACACATTCAGTAGTAGCCAAGCAGGAACTCTGGATGGTGCCTAAAGCTAAAGCACAAGGTGCATTCATTTGGACAACAGCAACAGTCTGAGGTGCGGGCCAGAACCAAGAGGCAGACAACATAGGGAGGGCGTTTTCCCCCCTCTGCCCACCATTTTAAAACCTAACTTTTGCAAGTGACGCACTAAGGACTTGGTCTGTTTGTTTATAGCTCCCTGATGAGCCGCAAGATGGCGAAACCGGTCGGAGTGTTCCAAGAAGGAACGATGGATGCTACTTAAGGCTGCAGGACGGGACACATTCAGTAGTAGCCAAGCAGGAACTCTGGATGGTGCCTAAAGCTAAAGCACAAGGTGCATTCATTTGGACAACAGCAACAGTCTGAGGTGCGGGCCAGAACCAAGAGGCAGACAACATAGGGAGGGCGTTTTCCCCCCTCTGCCCACCATTTTAAAACCTAACTTTTGCAAGTGACGCACTAAGGACTTGGTCTGTTTGTTTATAGCTCCCTGATGAGCCGCAAGATGGCGAAACCGGTCGGAGTGTTCCAAGAAGGAACGATGGATGCTACTTAAGGCTGCAGGACGGGACACATTCAGTAGTAGCCAAGCAGGAACTCTGGATGGTGCCTAAAGCTAAAGCACAAGGTGCATTCATTTGGACAACAGCAACAGTCTGAGGTGCGGGCCAGAACCAAGAGGCAGACAACATAGGGAGGGCGTTTTCCCCCCTCTGCCCACCATTTTAAAACCTAACCCTAACCCTAACCCTAACCCTAACCCTAATGCAGAGCCGTAAGATGGCGAAACCGGTCGGAGTGTTCCAAGAAGGAACGATGGATGGTACTTAAGGCTGGAGGACGGGACACATTCAGTAGTAGCCAAGCAGGAACTCTGGATGGTGCCTAAAGCTAAAGCACAAGGTGCATTCATTTGGACAGCAGCAACAGTCTGAGGTGCGGGCCAGAACCAAGAGGCAGACAACATAGGGAGGGCGTTTCCCCCCTCTGCCCACCATTTTAAAACCTAACTTTTGCAAGTGACGCACTAAGGACTTGGTCTGTTTGTTTGTAGCTCCCTGATGAGCCGTAAGATGGCGAAACCGGTCGGAGTGTTCCAAGAAGGAACGATGGATGGTACTTAAGGCTGGAGGACGGGACACATTCAGTAGTAGCCAAGCAGGAACTCTGGATGGTGCCTAAAGCTAAAGCACAAGGTGCATTCATTTGGACAGCAGCAACAGTCTGAGGTGCGGGCCAGAACCAAGAGGCAGACAACATAGGGAGGGCGTTTCCCCCCTCTGCCCACCATTTTAAAACCTAACTTTTGCAAGTGACGCACTAAGGACTTGGTCTGTTTGTTTGTAGCTCCCTGATGAGCCGTAAGATGGCGAAACCGGTCGGAGTGTTCCAAGAAGGAACGATGGATGGTACTTAAGGCTGGAGGACGGGACACATTCAGTAGTAGCCAAGCAGGAACTCTGGATGGTGCCTAAAGCTAAAGCACAAGGTGCATTCATTTGGACAGCAGCAACAGTCTGAGGTGCGGGCCAGAACCAAGAGGCAGACAACATAGGGAGGGCGTTTCCCCCCTCTGCCCACCATTTTAAAACCTAACTTTTGCAAGTGACGCACTAAGGACTTGGTCTGTTTGTTTGTAGCTCCCTGATGAGCCGTAAGATGGCGAAACCGGTCGGAGTGTTCCAAGAAGGAACGATGGATGGTACTTAAGGCTGGAGGACGGGACACATTCAGTAGTAGCCAAGCAGGAACTCTGGATGGTGCCTAAAGCTAAAGCACAAGGTGCATTCATTTGGACAGCAGCAACAGTCTGAGGTGCGGGCCAGAACCAAGAGGCAGACAACATAGGGAGGGCGTTTCCCCCCTCTGCCCACCATTTTAAAACCTAACTTTTGCAAGTGACGCACTAAGGACTTGGTCTGTTTGTTTGTAGCTCCCTGATGAGCCGTAAGATGGCGAAACCGGTCGGAGTGTTCCAAGAAGGAACGATGGATGGTACTTAAGGCTGGAGGACGGGACACATTCAGTAGTAGCCAAGCAGGAACTCTGGATGGTGCCTAAAGCTAAAGCACAAGGTGCATTCATTTGGACAGCAGCAACAGTCTGAGGTGCGGGCCAGAACCAAGAGGCAGACAACATAGGGAGGGCGTTTCCCCCCTCTGCCCACCATTTTAAAACCTAACTTTTGCAAGTGACGCACTAAGGACTTGGTCTGTTTGTTTGTAGCTCCCTGATGAGCCGTAAGATGGCGAAACCGGTCGGAGTGTTCCAAGAAGGAACGATGGATGGTACTTAAGGCTGGAGGACGGGACACATTCAGTAGTAGCCAAGCAGGAACTCTGGATGGTGCCTAAAGCTAAAGCACAAGGTGCATTCATTTGGACAGCAGCAACAGTCTGAGGTGCGGGCCAGAACCAAGAGGCAGACAACATAGGGAGGGCGTTTCCCCCCTCTGCCCACCATTTTAAAACCTAACTTTTGCAAGTGACGCACTAAGGACTTGGTCTGTTTGTTTGTAGCTCCCTGATGAGCCGTAAGATGGCGAAACCGGTCGGAGTGTTCCAAGAAGGAACGATGGATGGTACTTAAGGCTGGAGGACGGGACACATTCAGTAGTAGCCAAGCAGGAACTCTGGATGGTGCCTAAAGCTAAAGCACAAGGTGCATTCATTTGGACAGCAGCAACAGTCTGAGGTGCGGGCCAGAACCAAGAGGCAGACAACATAGGGAGGGCGTTTCCCCCCTCTGCCCACCATTTTAAAACCTAACTTTTGCAAGTGACGCACTAAGGACTTGGTCTGTTTGTTTGTAGCTCCCTGATGAGCCGTAAGATGGCGAAACCGGTCGGAGTGTTCCAAGAAGGAACGATGGATGGTACTTAAGGCTGGAGGACGGGACACATTCAGTAGTAGCCAAGCAGGAACTCTGGATGGTGCCTAAAGCTAAAGCACAAGGTGCATTCATTTGGACAGCAGCAACAGTCTGAGGTGCGGGCCAGAACCAAGAGGCAGACAACATAGGGAGGGCGTTTCCCCCCTCTGCCCACCATTTTAAAACCTAACTTTTGCAAGTGACGCACTAAGGACTTGGTCTGTTTGTTTGTAGCTCCCTGATGAGCCGTAAGATGGCGAAACCGGTCGGAGTGTTCCAAGAAGGAACGATGGATGGTACTTAAGGCTGGAGGACGGGACACATTCAGTAGTAGCCAAGCAGGAACTCTGGATGGTGCCTAAAGCTAAAGCACAAGGTGCATTCATTTGGACAGCAGCAACAGTCTGAGGTGCGGGCCAGAACCAAGAGGCAGACAACATAGGGAGGGCGTTTCCCCCCTCTGCCCACCATTTTAAAACCTAACCCTAACCCTAACCCTAACCCTAACCCTAACCCTAACCCTAACCCTAATGCAGCAACCCTAACCCTAACCCTAACCCTAACCCTAACCCTAACCCTAACCCTAACCCTAATGCAGCGTAACCCTAACCCTAACCCTAACCCTAACCCTAACCCTAACCCTAACCCTAACCCTAACCCTAATGCAGCGGCGAAACCGGTCGGAGTGTTCCAAGAAGGAACGATGGATGGTACTTAAGGCTGGAGGACGGGACACATTCAGTAGTAGCCAAGCAGGAACTCTGGATGGTGCCTAAAGCTAAAGCACAAGGTGCATTCATTTGGACAACAGCAACAGTCTGAGGTGCGGGCCAGAACCAAGAGGCAGACAACATAGGGAGGGCGTTTCCCCCCTCTGCCCACCATTTTAAAACCTAACTTTTGCAAGTGACGCACTAAGGACTTGGTCTGTTTGTTTATAGCTCCCTGATGAGCCGCAAGATGGCGAAACCGGTCGGAGTGTTCCAAGAAGGAACGATGGATGGTACTTAAGGCTGGAGGACGGGACACATTCAGTAGTAGCCAAGCAGGAACTCTGGATGGTGCCTAAAGCTAAAGCACAAGGTGCATTCATTTGGACAACAGCAACAGTCTGAGGTGCGGGCCAGAACCAAGAGGCAGACAACATAGGGAGGGCGTTTCCCCCCTCTGCCCACCATTTTAAAACCTAACTTTTGCAAGTGACGCACTAAGGACTTGGTCTGTTTGTTTATAGCTCCCTGATGAGCCGCAAGATGGCGAAACCGGTCGGAGTGTTCCAAGAAGGAACGATGGATGGTACTTAAGGCTGGAGGACGGGACACATTCAGTAGTAGCCAAGCAGGAACTCTGGATGGTGCCTAAAGCTAAAGCACAAGGTGCATTCATTTGGACAACAGCAACAGTCTGAGGTGCGGGCCAGAACCAAGAGGCAGACAACATAGGGAGGGCGTTTCCCCCCTCTGCCCACCATTTTAAAACCTAACTTTTGCAAGTGACGCACTAAGGACTTGGTCTGTTTGTTTATAGCTCCCTGATGAGCCGCAAGATGGCGAAACCGGTCGGAGTGTTCCAAGAAGGAACGATGGATGCTACTTAAGGCTGGAGGACGGGACACATTCAGTAGTAGCCAAGCAGGAACTCTGGATGGTGCCTAAAGCTAAAGCACAAGGTGCATTCATTTGGACAACAGCAACAGTCTGAGGTGCGGGCCAGAACCAAGAGGCAGACAACATAGGGAGGGCGTTTCCCCCCTCTGCCCACCATTTTAAAACCTAACTTTTGCAAGTGACGCACTAAGGACTTGGTCTGTTTGTTTATAGCTCCCTGATGAGCCGCAAGATGGCGAAACCGGTCGGAGTGTTCCAAGAAGGAACGATGGATGGTACTTAAGGCTGGAGGACGGGACACATTCAGTAGTAGCCAAGCAGGAACTCTGGATGGTGCCTAAAGCTAAAGCACAAGGTGCATTCATTTGGACAACAGCAACAGTCTGAGGTGCGGGCCAGAACCAAGAGGCAGACAACATAGGGAGGGCGTTTCCCCCCTCTGCCCACCATTTTAAAACCTAACTTTTGCAAGTGACGCACTAAGGACTTGGTCTGTTTGTTTATAGCTCCCTGATGAGCCGCAAGATGGCGAAACCGGTCGGAGTGTTCCAAGAAGGAACGATGGATGCTACTTAAGGCTGGAGGACGGGACACATTCAGTAGTAGCCAAGCAGGAACTCTGGATGGTGCCTAAAGCTAAAGCACAAGGTGCATTCATTTGGACAACAGCAACAGTCTGAGGTGCGGGCCAGAACCAAGAGGCAGACAACATAGGGAGGGCGTTTCCCCCCTCTGCCCACCATTTTAAAACCTAACTTTTGCAAGTGACGCACTAAGGACTTGGTCTGTTTGTTTATAGCTCCCTGATGAGCCGCAAGATGGCGAAACCGGTCGGAGTGTTCCAAGAAGGAACGATGGATGGTACTTAAGGCTGGAGGACGGGACACATTCAGTAGTAGCCAAGCAGGAACTCTGGATGGTGCCTAAAGCTAAAGCACAAGGTGCATTCATTTGGACAACAGCAACAGTCTGAGGTGCGGGCCAGAACCAAGAGGCAGACAACATAGGGAGGGCGTTTCCCCCCTCTGCCCACCATTTTAAAACCTAACTTTTGCAAGTGACGCACTAAGGACTTGGTCTGTTTGTTTATAGCTCCCTGATGAGCCGCAAGATGGCGAAACCGGTCGGAGTGTTCCAAGAAGGAACGATGGATGGTACTTAAGGCTGGAGGACGGGACACATTCAGTAGTAGCCAAGCAGGAACTCTGGATGGTGCCTAAAGCTAAAGCACAAGGTGCATTCATTTGGACAACAGCAACAGTCTGAGGTGCGGGCCAGAACCAAGAGGCAGACAACATAGGGAGGGCGTTTCCCCCCTCTGCCCACCATTTTAAAACCTAACTTTTGCAAGTGACGCACTAAGGACTTGGTCTGTTTGTTTATAGCTCCCTGATGAGCCGCAAGATGGCGAAACCGGTCGGAGTGTTCCAAGAAGGAACGATGGATGGTACTTAAGGCTGGAGGACGGGACACATTCAGTAGTAGCCAAGCAGGAACTCTGGATGGTGCCTAAAGCTAAAGCACAAGGTGCATTCATTTGGACAACAGCAACAGTCTGAGGTGCGGGCCAGAACCAAGAGGCAGACAACATAGGGAGGGCGTTTCCCCCCTCTGCCCACCATTTTAAAACCTAACTTTTGCAAGTGACGCACTAAGGACTTGGTCTGTTTGTTTATAGCTCCCTGATGAGCCGCAAGATGGCGAAACCGGTCGGAGTGTTCCAAGAAGGAACGATGGATGGTACTTAAGGCTGGAGGACGGGACACATTCAGTAGTAGCCAAGCAGGAACTCTGGATGGTGCCTAAAGCTAAAGCACAAGGTGCATTCATTTGGACAACAGCAACAGTCTGAGGTGCGGGCCAGAACCAAGAGGCAGACAACATAGGGAGGGCGTTTCCCCCCTCTGCCCACCATTTTAAAACCTAACTTTTGCAAGTGACGCACTAAGGACTTGGTCTGTTTGTTTATAGCTCCCTGATGAGCCGCAAGATGGCGAAACCGGTCGGAGTGTTCCAAGAAGGAACGATGGATGGTACTTAAGGCTGGAGGACGGGACACATTCAGTAGTAGCCAAGCAGGAACTCTGGATGGTGCCTAAAGCTAAAGCACAAGGTGCATTCATTTGGACAACAGCAACAGTCTGAGGTGCGGGCCAGAACCAAGAGGCAGACAACATAGGGAGGGCGTTTCCCCCCTCTGCCCACCATTTTAAAACCTAACTTTTGCAAGTGACGCACTAAGGACTTGGTCTGTTTGTTTATAGCTCCCTGATGAGCCGCAAGATGGCGAAACCGGTCGGAGTGTTCCAAGAAGGAACGATGGATGGTACTTAAGGCTGGAGGACGGGACACATTCAGTAGTAGCCAAGCAGGAACTCTGGATGGTGCCTAAAGCTAAAGCACAAGGTGCATTCATTTGGACAACAGCAACAGTCTGAGGTGCGGGCCAGAACCAAGAGGCAGACAACATAGGGAGGGCGTTTCCCCCCTCTGCCCACCATTTTAAAACCTAACTTTTGCAAGTGACGCACTAAGGACTTGGTCTGTTTGTTTATAGCTCCCTGATGAGCCGCAAGATGGCGAAACCGGTCGGAGTGTTCCAAGAAGGAACGATGGATGCTACTTAAGGCTGGAGGACGGGACACATTCAGTAGTAGCCAAGCAGGAACTCTGGATGGTGCCTAAAGCTAAAGCACAAGGTGCATTCATTTGGACAACAGCAACAGTCTGAGGTGCGGGCCAGAACCAAGAGGCAGACAACATAGGGAGGGCGTTTCCCCCCTCTGCCCACCATTTTAAAACCTAACTTTTGCAAGTGACGCACTAAGGACTTGGTCTGTTTGTTTATAGCTCCCTGATGAGCCGCAAGATGGCGAAACCGGTCGGAGTGTTCCAAGAAGGAACGATGGATGGTACTTAAGGCTGGAGGACGGGACACATTCAGTAGTAGCCAAGCAGGAACTCTGGATGGTGCCTAAAGCTAAAGCACAAGGTGCATTCATTTGGACAACAGCAACAGTCTGAGGTGCGGGCCAGAACCAAGAGGCAGACAACATAGGGAGGGCGTTTCCCCCCTCTGCCCACCATTTTAAAACCTAACTTTTGCAAGTGACGCACTAAGGACTTGGTCTGTTTGTTTATAGCTCCCTGATGAGCCGCAAGATGGCGAAACCGGTCGGAGTGTTCCAAGAAGGAACGATGGATGCTACTTAAGGCTGGAGGACGGGACACATTCAGTAGTAGCCAAGCAGGAACTCTGGATGGTGCCTAAAGCTAAAGCACAAGGTGCATTCATTTGGACAACAGCAACAGTCTGAGGTGCGGGCCAGAACCAAGAGGCAGACAACATAGGGAGGGCGTTTCCCCCCTCTGCCCACCATTTTAAAACCTAACTTTTGCAAGTGACGCACTAAGGACTTGGTCTGTTTGTTTATAGCTCCCTGATGAGCCGCAAGATGGCGAAACCGGTCGGAGTGTTCCAAGAAGGAACGATGGATGGTACTTAAGGCTGGAGGACGGGACACATTCAGTAGTAGCCAAGCAGGAACTCTGGATGGTGCCTAAAGCTAAAGCACAAGGTGCATTCATTTGGACAACAGCAACAGTCTGAGGTGCGGGCCAGAACCAAGAGGCAGACAACATAGGGAGGGCGTTTCCCCCCTCTGCCCACCATTTTAAAACCTAACTTTTGCAAGTGACGCACTAAGGACTTGGTCTGTTTGTTTATAGCTCCCTGATGAGCCGCAAGATGGCGAAACCGGTCGGAGTGTTCCAAGAAGGAACGATGGATGGTACTTAAGGCTGGAGGACGGGACACATTCAGTAGTAGCCAAGCAGGAACTCTGGATGGTGCCTAAAGCTAAAGCACAAGGTGCATTCATTTGGACAACAGCAACAGTCTGAGGTGCGGGCCAGAACCAAGAGGCAGACAACATAGGGAGGGCGTTTCCCCCCTCTGCCCACCATTTTAAAACCTAACTTTTGCAAGTGACGCACTAAGGACTTGGTCTGTTTGTTTATAGCTCCCTGATGAGCCGCAAGATGGCGAAACCGGTCGGAGTGTTCCAAGAAGGAACGATGGATGGTACTTAAGGCTGGAGGACGGGACACATTCAGTAGTAGCCAAGCAGGAACTCTGGATGGTGCCTAAAGCTAAAGCACAAGGTGCATTCATTTGGACAACAGCAACAGTCTGAGGTGCGGGCCAGAACCAAGAGGCAGACAACATAGGGAGGGCGTTTCCCCCCTCTGCCCACCATTTTAAAACCTAACTTTTGCAAGTGACGCACTAAGGACTTGGTCTGTTTGTTTATAGCTCCCTGATGAGCCGCAAGATGGCGAAACCGGTCGGAGTGTTCCAAGAAGGAACGATGGATGGTACTTAAGGCTGGAGGACGGGACACATTCAGTAGTAGCCAAGCAGGAACTCTGGATGGTGCCTAAAGCTAAAGCACAAGGTGCATTCATTTGGACAACAGCAACAGTCTGAGGTGCGGGCCAGAACCAAGAGGCAGACAACATAGGGAGGGCGTTTCCCCCCTCTGCCCACCATTTTAAAACCTAACCCTAACCCTAACCCTAACCCTAACCCTAACCCTAATGCAGCGGCGAAACCGGTCGGAGTGTTCCAAGAAGGAACGATGGATGGTACTTAAGGCTGGAGGACGGGACACATTCAGTAGTAGCCAAGCAGGAACTCTGGATGGTGCCTAAAGCTAAAGCACAAGGTGCATTCATTTGGACAACAGCAACAGTCTGAGGTGCGGGCCAGAACCAAGAGGCAGACAACATAGGGAGGGCGTTTCCCCCCTCTGCCCACCATTTTAAAACCTAACTTTTGCAAGTGACGCACTAAGGACTTGGTCTGTTTGTTTATAGCTCCCTGATGAGCCGCAAGATGGCGAAACCGGTCGGAGTGTTCCAAGAAGGAACGATGGATGGTACTTAAGGCTGGAGGACGGGACACATTCAGTAGTAGCCAAGCAGGAACTCTGGATGGTGCCTAAAGCTAAAGCACAAGGTGCATTCATTTGGACAACAGCAACAGTCTGAGGTGCGGGCCAGAACCAAGAGGCAGACAACATAGGGAGGGCGTTTCCCCCCTCTGCCCACCATTTTAAAACCTAACTTTTGCAAGTGACGCACTAAGGACTTGGTCTGTTTGTTTATAGCTCCCTGATGAGCCGCAAGATGGCGAAACCGGTCGGAGTGTTCCAAGAAGGAACGATGGATGCTACTTAAGGCTGGAGGACGGGACACATTCAGTAGTAGCCAAGCAGGAACTCTGGATGGTGCCTAAAGCTAAAGCACAAGGTGCATTCATTTGGACAACAGCAACAGTCTGAGGTGCGGGCCAGAACCAAGAGGCAGACAACATAGGGAGGGCGTTTCCCCCCTCTGCCCACCATTTTAAAACCTAACTTTTGCAAGTGACGCACTAAGGACTTGGTCTGTTTGTTTATAGCTCCCTGATGAGCCGCAAGATGGCGAAACCGGTCGGAGTGTTCCAAGAAGGAACGATGGATGGTACTTAAGGCTGGAGGACGGGACACATTCAGTAGTAGCCAAGCAGGAACTCTGGATGGTGCCTAAAGCTAAAGCACAAGGTGCATTCATTTGGACAACAGCAACAGTCTGAGGTGCGGGCCAGAACCAAGAGGCAGACAACATAGGGAGGGCGTTTCCCCCCTCTGCCCACCATTTTAAAACCTAACTTTTGCAAGTGACGCACTAAGGACTTGGTCTGTTTGTTTATAGCTCCCTGATGAGCCGCAAGATGGCGAAACCGGTCGGAGTGTTCCAAGAAGGAACGATGGATGGTACTTAAGGCTGGAGGACGGGACACATTCAGTAGTAGCCAAGCAGGAACTCTGGATGGTGCCTAAAGCTAAAGCACAAGGTGCATTCATTTGGACAACAGCAACAGTCTGAGGTGCGGGCCAGAACCAAGAGGCAGACAACATAGGGAGGGCGTTTCCCCCCTCTGCCCACCATTTTAAAACCTAACTTTTGCAAGTGACGCACTAAGGACTTGGTCTGTTTGTTTATAGCTCCCTGATGAGCCGCAAGATGGCGAAACCGGTCGGAGTGTTCCAAGAAGGAACGATGGATGGTACTTAAGGCTGGAGGACGGGACACATTCAGTAGTAGCCAAGCAGGAACTCTGGATGGTGCCTAAAGCTAAAGCACAAGGTGCATTCATTTGGACAACAGCAACAGTCTGAGGTGCGGGCCAGAACCAAGAGGCAGACAACATAGGGAGGGCGTTTCCCCCCTCTGCCCACCATTTTAAAACCTAACTTTTGCAAGTGACGCACTAAGGACTTGGTCTGTTTGTTTATAGCTCCCTGATGAGCCGCAAGATGGCGAAACCGGTCGGAGTGTTCCAAGAAGGAACGATGGATGGTACTTAAGGCTGGAGGACGGGACACATTCAGTAGTAGCCAAGCAGGAACTCTGGATGGTGCCTAAAGCTAAAGCACAAGGTGCATTCATTTGGACAACAGCAACAGTCTGAGGTGCGGGCCACAACCAAGAGGCAGACAACATAGGGAGGGCGTTTCCCCCCTCTGCCCACCATTTTAAAACCTAACCCTAACCCTAACCCTAACCCTAACCCTAACCCTAACCCTAACCCTAATGCAGCGTAACCCTAACCCTAACCCTAACCCTAACCCTAACCCTAACCCTAACCTACCCTAACCCTAACCCTAACCCTAACCCTAACCCTAATGCAGCGTAACCCTAACCCTAACCCTAACCCTAACCCTAACCCTAATGCCCTAACCCTAATGCACTAACCCTAACCCTAACCCTAACCCTAACCCTAATGCAGCGTAACCCTAACCCTAACCCTAACCTTAACCCTAACCCTAACCCTAACCCTAACCCTAATGCACTAACCCTAACCCTAACCCTAACCCTAACCCTAATGCAGCGACGAGACACATTCAGTAGTAGCCAAGCAGGAACTCTGGATGGTGCCTAAAGCTAAAGCACAAGGTGCATTCATTTGGACAACAGCAACAGTCTGAGGTGCGGGCCAGAACCAAGAGGCAGACAACATAGGGAGGGCGTTTCCCCCCTCTGCCCACCATTTTAAAACCTAACCCTAACCCTAACCCTAATGCACTAACCCTAACCCTAACCCTAACCCTAATGCACTAACCCTAACCCTAACCCTAACCCTAATGCAACTCTGGATGGTGCCTAAAGCTAAAGCACAAGGTGCATTCATTTGGACAACAGCAACAGTCTGAGGTGCGGGCCAGAACCAAGAGGCAGACAACATAGGGAGGGCATTTCCCCCCTCTGCCCACCATTTTAAAACCTAACCCTAACCCTAACCCTAACCCTAACCCTAACCCTAATGCAGCGTAACCCTGACCCTAACCCTAACCCTAACCCTAACCCTAACCCTCACCCTAACCCTAACCCTAACCCTAACCCTAATGCACTAACCCTAACCCTAACCCTAACACTAACCCTAACCCTAACCCTAACCCTAACCCTAATGCAGCACAAGGTGCATTCATTTGGACAACAGCAACAGTCTGAGGTGCGGGCCAGAACCAAGAGGCAGACAACATAGGGAGGGCGTTTCCCCCCTCTGCCCACCATTTTAAAACCTAACCTTTGCAAGTGACGCACTAAGGACTTGGTCTGTTTGTTTGTAGCTCCCTGATGAGCCGCAAGATGGCGAAACCGGTCGGAGTGTTCCAAGAAGGAACGATGGATGGTACTTAAGGCTGGAGGACGAGACACATTCAGTAGTAGCCAAGCAGGAACTCTGGATGGTGCCTAAAGCTAAAGCACAAGGTGCATTCATTTGGACAACAGCAACAGTCTGAGGTGCGGGCCAGAACCAAGAGGCAGACAACATAGGGAGGGCGTTTTCCCCCCTCTGCCCACCATTTTAAAACCTAACTTTTGCAAGTGACGCACTAAGGACTTGGTCTGTTTGTTTATAGCTCCCTGATGAGCCGCAAGATGGCGAAACCGGTCGGAGTGTTCCAAGAAGGAACGATGGATGCTACTTAAGGCTGGAGGACGGGACACATTCAGTAGTAGCCAAGCAGGAACTCTGGATGGTGCCTAAAGCTAAAGCACAAGGTGCATTCATTTGGACAACAGCAACAGTCTGAGGTGCGGGCCAGAACCAAGAGGCAGACAACATAGGGAGGGCGTTTTCCCCCCTCTGCCCACCATTTTAAAACCTAACTTTTGCAAGTGACGCACTAAGGACTTGGTCTGTTTGTTTATAGCTCCCTGATGAGCCGCAAGATGGCGAAACCGGTCGGAGTGTTCCAAGAAGGAACGATGGATGCTACTTAAGGCTGGAGGACGGGACACATTCAGTAGTAGCCAAGCAGGAACTCTGGATGGTGCCTAAAGCTAAAGCACAAGGTGCATTCATTTGGACAACAGCAACAGTCTGAGGTGCGGGCCAGAACCAAGAGGCAGACAACATAGGGAGGGCGTTTCCCCCCTCTGCCCACCATTTTAAAACCTAACCTTTGCAAGTGACGCACTAAGGACTTGGTCTGTTTGTTTGTAGCTCCCTGATGAGCCGCAAGATGGCGAAACCGGTCGGAGTGTTCCAGGAAGGAACGATGGATGGTACTTAAGGCTGGAGGACGAGACACATTCAGTAGTAGCCAAGCAGGAACTCTGGATGGTGCCTAAAGCTAAAGCACAAGGTGCATTCATTTGGACAACAGCAACAGTCTGAGGTGCGGGCCAGAACCAAGAGGCAGACAACATAGGGAGGGCGTTTCCCCCCTCTGCCCACCATTTTAAAACCTAACCTTTGCAAGTGACGCACTAAGGACTTGGTCTGTTTGTTTGTAGCTCCCTGATGAGCCGCAAGATGGCGAAACCGGTCGGAGTGTTCCAGGAAGGAACGATGGATGGTACTTAAGGCTGGAGGACGAGACACATTCAGTAGTAGCCAAGCAGGAACTCTGGATGGTGCCTAAAGCTAAAGCACAAGGTGCATTCATTTGGACAACAGCAACAGTCTGAGGTGCGGGCCAGAACCAAGAGGCAGACAACATAGGGAGGGCGTTTCCCCCCTCTGCCCACCATTTTAAAACCTAACCTTTGCAAGTGACGCACTAAGGACTTGGTCTGTTTGTTTGTAGCTCCCTGATGAGCCGCAAGATGGCGAAACCGGTCGGAGTGTTCCAAGAAGGAACGATGGATGGTACTTAAGGCTGGAGGATGAGACACATTCAGTAGTAGCCAAGCAGGAACTCTGGATGGTGCCTAAAGCTAAAGCACAAGGTGCATTCATTTGGACAACAGCAACAGTCTGAGGTGCGGGCCAGAACCAAGAGGCAGACAACATAGGGAGGGCGTTTCCCCCCTCTGCCCACCATTTTAAAACCTAACCTTTGCAAGTGACGCACTAAGGACTTGGTCTGTTTGTTTGTAGCTCCCTGATGAGCCGCAAGATGGCGAAACCGGTCGGAGTGTTCCAAGAAGGAACGATGGATGGTACTTAAGGCTGGAGGACGAGACACATTCAGTAGTAGCCAAGCAGGAACTCTGGATGGTGCCTAAAGCTAAAGCACAAGGTGCATTCATTTGGACAACAGCAACAATCTGAGGTGCGGGCCAGAACCAAGAGGCAGACAACATAGGGAGGGCGTTTCCCCCCTCTGCCCACCATTTTAAAACCTAACCTTTGCAAGTGACGCACTAAGGACTTGGTCTGTTTGTTTGTAGCTCCCTGATGAGCCGCAAGATGGCGAAACCGGTCGGAGTGTTCCAAGAAGGAACGATGGATGGTACTTAAGGCTGGAGGACGAGACACATTCAGTAGTAGCCAAGCAGGAACTCTGGATGGTGCCTAAAGCTAAAGCACAAGGTGCATTCATTTGGACAACAGCAACAGTCTGAGGTGCGGGCCAGAACCAAGAGGCAGACAACATAGGGAGGGCGTTTCCCCCCTCTGCCCACCATTTTAAAACCTAACCCTAACCCTAACCCTAACCCTAACCCTAATGCAGCGTAACCCTAACCCTAACCCTAACCCTAACCCTAATGCAGCGTAACCCTAACCCTAACCCTAACCCTAACCCTAACCCTAACCCTAATGCAGCGGCGTTTTCCCCCCTCTGCCCACCATTTTAAAACCTAACTTTTGCAAGTGACGCACTAAGGACTTGGTCTGTTTGTTTATAGCTCCCTGATGAGCCGCAAGATGGCGAAACCGGTCGGAGTGTTCCAAGAAGGAACGATGGATGCTACTTAAGGCTGGAGGACGGGACACATTCAGTAGTAGCCAAGCAGGAACTCTGGATGGTGCCTAAAGCTAAAGCACAAGGTGCATTCATTTGGACAACAGCAACAGTCTGAGGTGCGGGCCAGAACCAAGAGGCAGACAACATAGGGAGGGCGTTTTCCCCCCTCTGCCCACCATTTTAAAACCTAACTTTTGCAAGTGACGCACTAAGGACTTGGTCTGTTTGTTTATAGCTCCCTGATGAGCCGCAAGATGGCGAAACCGGTCGGAGTGTTCCAAGAAGGAACGATGGATGCTACTTAAGGCTGGAGGACGGGACACATTCAGTAGTAGCCAAGCAGGAACTCTGGATGGTGCCTAAAGCTAAAGCACAAGGTGCATTCATTTGGACAACAGCAACAGTCTGAGGTGCGGGCCAGAACCAAGAGGCAGACAACATAGGGAGGGCGTTTTCCCCCCTCTGCCCACCATTTTAAAACCTAACTTTTGCAAGTGACGCACTAAGGACTTGGTCTGTTTGTTTATAGCTCCCTGATGAGCCGCAAGATGGCGAAACCGGTCGGAGTGTTCCAAGAAGGAACGATGGATGCTACTTAAGGCTGGAGGACGGGACACATTCAGTAGTAGCCAAGCAGGAACTCTGGATGGTGCCTAAAGCTAAAGCACAAGGTGCATTCATTTGGACAACAGCAACAGTCTGAGGTGCGGGCCAGAACCAAGAGGCAGACAACATAGGGAGGGCGTTTTCCCCCCTCTGCCCACCATTTTAAAACCTAACCCTAACCCTAACCCTAACCCTAACCCTAATGCAGCGTAACCCTAACCCTAACCCTAACCCTAACCCTAACCCTAATGCAGCGTAACCCTAACCCTAACCCTAACCCTAACCCTAACCCTAATACAGCATTCACTAACCCTAACCCTAACCCTAATAACCCTAACCCTAATACAGCATTCACTAACCCTAACCCTAACCCTAACCCTAACCCTAATAACCCTAACCCTAACCCTAACCCTAACCCTAATGCAGCGTAACCCTAACCCTAACCCTAACCCTAACCCTAATGCAGCGTAACCCTAACCCTAACCCTAACCCCTAACCCCTAACCCTAACCCTAACCCTAACCCTAACCCTAATGCACTAACCCTAACCCTAACCCTAACCCTAATGCAGCGTAACCCTAACCCTAACCCTAACCCTAACCCTAACGCAGCGTAACCCTAACCCTAACCCTAACCCTAATGCAGCGTAACCCTAACCCTAACCCTAACCCTAATGCAGCATAACCCTAACCCTAACCCTAACCCTAACCCTAATGCAGCGTTACCCTAACCCTAACCCTAACCCTAATGCAGCGTTACCCTAACCCTAACCCTAACCCTAATGCAGCGTGACCCTAACCCTAACCCTAACCCTAACTCTAATACACTAACCCTAACCCTAACCCTACCCTAACCCTAACCCTAACCCTAACCCTAATGCATCCCACCCAGCCCACAACAAACAGACCCAACACATACTCCTAACCCTAAAGCACACCACCCTGCCCACAACAAAAACCTAACCCCTAACCAAAACCCTAATACCCTATCACACCCCACTCAGCCCACAACAAACAGATCTAACCCCTATCCCTAAAACCTAACCCTAAACCCTAACCCTTACCCCAATGCACCCCACCTGGACCACAACAAACAGACCAAACCCTAATCCATCCATAGTCCCAAACCACAACCATATCCCACCCTGCACACAACAAACCTAACCCCTAACCAAAACCCTAACCTAATACCCTACCACACCCCACCCGGCCAACAACAAACAGACCTAACCCATGCCCCTAAACCTAACTGTAACCCCTAACCCTAATGCACCCCACCTTGCCCACAACAAAAACCTAACCCCTAACCAAAACCCGAATACCCCACCCCACCCTGCCCACAATAAACAGACCTAACCCTAATCCCAACCCACTCAGACCCTGGCCGTCCAATTGGATCCTGGTCACCCACAGTCATGTAATCTTCTGAGAAAAACTAAGAAACTGAGAGTTTCTCACCGACTCCCTCAGGCAATTAAAACTAGCCCGAGAGATCAGATTGACCATGTGCTCAATCTCTGCCCCAGCCAAGAGTGGTCCAGCTTCACCACACTATCCAGCCATTCAATTATTGGATGTACCTTCAAGCTCACACTACTCTAAATAAACTAAAGGGTATGATTCCAACACCAATAACAAAACACAAAATATGCAAGTAAGCAAATAACTACTATATGGAGGCCACAAGTTGGCAAAACCCAGGAACAAACCCATGATTATAACCCAAGAGAGGGTTCAAAGGATTACTGATTAAGAAGCTACTAAGAAAAAGATATTGGCAAGAAAAATAAGACAGGTGGTAAGGTGGACCAACCAAAAGTGGCAGGCATAAGTGACAAGAAGCTCAAGGGCTGATTGAGAATACGAACACAAGAGGGTGTAACTACCCTCCTGCCCACACGAAACACCCTAACCCTAACCCCCTCTGCCCAAAACACTAAACCTAACACTAAGAATGACACACCTTGGATTCGGCTTGTTTTTGTCTCTCCCTGACGAGCCGCAAGGGCGGCGAAACCGGTTGGAGCAGTTCCGAGAAGGAACAATGGATGATGCCTAAAACTACAGGTTAAGGTACATTCATTTGGACAGCAGGAACAATCCAAAGTATGGACCAGCAGTGCCAAGCGGCAGACAACACAGGGCGGGCCTGTTCCCCCCACTGCCCGCCAAACCAAACTTAACTTTAAGAGCGACACACTTTGGGTTCGATCTGCCTGTCACTCTCTGATTAGCCGCAAGGGTGGCGAAACCGGTCGGAGCAGTTCCAAGAAGGAACAGTGGATGGTGCCGAAAGCTAAAGATGAAGGTACATTCATTTGGACAGCAGGAACAATCCAAAGTGTGGGCCAGCAGTGCCAAGCAGCAGACAACACAGGGCGGGCTCCCATCCCCTGACCACTGGTCTCCGCCGCGCCTGATCTCCCCTTAGGCCCAACCCTGTACCCCCGGATCCTCGATCACCGCCGACCCCCGGATCCTCGATCACCGCCGACCCCCGACCCCCGGATCCTCGATCACCGCCGACCCCCGACCCCGGATCCTCGATCACCGCCGACCCCCGACCCCGGATCCTCGATCACCGCCGACCCCGGATCCTCGATCACCGCCGACCCCGGATCCTCGATCACCGCCGACCCCCGACCCCCGGATCCTCGATCACCGCCGACCCCCGACCCCCGGATCCTCGATCACCGCCGACCCCCGACCCCCGGATCCTCGATCACCGCCGACCCCCGATGTCCACCGCTCCCGACTCTCGATCTGACCCTCTCCCTTTGGCTGCGATTCGCGGAACTCTGACCCCCGGACCTGACCCCTGGCCCTGACCCCTGGCCCTGACCGACCCAATCCCGTACCCACTTACCCAAGGACCGAGCGACTCCAGCGTGCTCACGAGTTTTCACATTCTGCCGGCTCCTTAGAATGAAGCCCGAGACTCAATATTTGGGGAGCCTCGGGCCTCGCCATTCAGGCACAGGGAACGTACCCTGCATCCCCCGCCCCCACCAGCCCAAAAATAGGCCTGTACTTTAAAACCTGTCAGAATATTTTGAGGAGATATTGGAGCTTCTGAATAAAGAGAATTCATGGACTTTGTTTATCTACATTTACCAAAGCTTTAGATATAATGAAGATAAAATTCGACAGGGGCGCAAACTGGGCAGTAGCGGATCGACCTCCTGTTATACACACAGCCCATTTTCCTTTCCACTGAACTGTGTCTCAGCTGAAGTTGAATTTTACTCCCATGGAGGTTGATCCAAAGATATAGAAAGCCGTTATTGTAGTGGAATAGCAACTGGCTATGTCAGAGGGTAGTCATGTCAGGAACTGCATTAGAGTGGTGGAACATGATTAGAGTGGGACCCCAAAGATCACTGCTGGGACCCCAAAAATCAAAGCTAGGACCCCAAAGATCAGTACTGGGACCCCAAAGATCAAAGCTGGGACCCAAAAGATCAGTACTGGGACCCCAAAGATCAGTACTGGGACCCCAAAGATCAAAGCTGGGACCCCAAAGATCAGTACTGGGACCCCAAAGATCAAAGCTGGGACCCCAAAGATCAGTACTGGGACCCCAAAGATCAGTACTGGGACCCCAAAGATCAAAGCTGGGACCCCAAAGATCAGTACTGGGACCCCAAAGATCAAAGCTGGGACCCCAAAGATCAGTACTGGGACCCCAAAGATCAAAGCTGGGACCCCAAAGATCAAAGCTGGGACCCCAAAGATCAGTGCTGAACCCCAAAGATCAGTACTGGGACCCCAAAGATCAAAGCTGGGACCCCAAAGATCAAAGCTAGGACCCCAAAGATCAGTGCTGAACCCCAAAGATCAGTGCTGGACCCCTATAGATCAGTACTGGGACCCCAAAGTTCAGTGCTGGGACCTTTGCTATTCACATTGTTTATCAGATTTGAAAGTGATGATGGAAACAAAACTATTAAAATTTCCCAATTACAACAAGACGGGGTGTGTCTGCAGACAATCGCGAGCCGCATGTTCAGCTGCAGAGGGACCTCGAGAGATGTTAATGTCAAAAAATGCAAAGTGATGAGATTAGGGAAGCACACATTTCCACCCTGTTATGCGCTCAATTATAGGAATTATGGAGCCTACAATTGGGGCTCATGTTCTTCATAATCACAAATAAAACATAAATACAAAATAAATTAAATTAAATATAGTGAAAGATTACCTGATGCCTGTGTTTATTTAACATTGTAATCAATAGTTTGCCTCTCAAATACTTCACAGAGAGATCTATTCATGCCATTTAGCTCACCCTTCTTCTCATCACAGCACCAGTTTCTTCACTGACTCCACTGCCCCACACAGAGACCCTCCCAAATATTAATCACTCTTTTTGTGAAGAATTGCTCTCTGATATCAGTCCTGAAGTTGCCTTTTGCCAATTAATACCCATGCCTCCACATCCTGCAATGAGGCTTAACTTGTAATTCCACTCAGGATTAACCCTTTCTATTCCACTTAATATATTATCTAACTCTATAAAGGGCCCTCTCATTTCATCTTTTCAATGCTACAAAGGACCATGAACCTCCTCAGATCTGATCTCGCTCCACCTCTCTAACTCTGCCGGAAGTGGGCCGGAAACCCCAATGAGTGTAAATAGGCAACGGAGCAGGAGCAGATCCGAGGAAGTGCACCCTCCAAATCTTTCTAGCAAGAGTCGTCAATACTAGAACCTGGTAGAAAAATCTCAAACTACTTCATGTAAACCGTTCTTAAAGAACATTTGATTTTAGTGAAAAGGAGCATTACAATTCACATAAACATTAAACAAGGAAAACTGCAATTCCAATAGGCTAAAAAAGGTTGTTTTCTGTTTCTGACAAGTCTGGAATGTGAAGAACTGTTTATTGGCAAATGTCTAATCAGCGTGGCAGCTACAGGAAGACACTCTGAGTGTCTGTTTCCATCCTCATAGGCCTTGGCAGATTAACCTTAAAACACACATTCCCTTTTCCTCTGCAAAACAGGCTACAGGAATCAGCGATTTATTAAAACAGGGTCAAAATATCAACAGGGTGGAGTGAGCGGAAACAGCTGCTAGTGGAGATTGGATAACATTCCGACCCATTTTTCAGAGCAATGCTTAGATGGCTGTGAGCTGATAATCACCAGTATCCTTGCCATGTATTATACATTTCTGGTCATTTCTATTAAGATGAGGCTGGGGCTTATTGCCCATAACTGGCACCTATACCTATAGTATCAATAGTCATGAAAGCCAAGCTTTTCCTGATGGTTTACAGGACCTTATCAATAAACATTCAACATTTTGGCGAAATAGCAGAAGGCTATTGATTCTAATAAAGCAGTTGGAAAAAATCGACACTCAAAGTGGCGAGCGATCATCGCATTGAATGTTAGGGCTACTTGCAATCAGCTGAGCGTGTTTCAAATTAGACTCATTTTGGGGTCAGTATTGAAAGTTTTGATCTGGTATTCAAAGAGGTGAATAATGCAATGACGGCAGTCCAAAACACTCAGGGGTGTGAAGGCCTGAAGCCTACAGCAGATTCGAGATACCTGTTGCACCTTTATGGGGGAGTGCAAAGGGGGCTGGGAACCTGTGCAAAACCTGTGCACTGGGCTCATTAGGATCCTGACTTTCATTTAGATAATGCGGCTGACCCATAATGTGCTGGAATTCCTGAGCAGGCTCCAGCCCCACAGTGCCGAAGGAAAGGCCACATTCTTTCAGAAACATTTTTTTTGTCCAGTATTGCCCAGTGTTAACCCTGTCCCCCTTGCTCCCCTGTCCAGTATTGCCCAGTGTTACCCCTGTCCCCCTTGCTCCCCTGTCCAGTATTGCCCAGTGTTGCCCCTGTCCCTCTTGCTCCCCTGTCCAGTGTTGCCCCTGTCCCTCTTGCTCCCCTGTCCAGTATTGCCCAGTGTTGCCCCTGTCCCTCTTGCTCCCCTGTCCAGTATTGCCCAGTGTTGCCCCTGTCCCTCTTGCTCCCCTGTCCAGTATTGCCCAGTGTTGCCCCTGTCCCTCTTGCTCCCCTGTCCAGTATTGCCCAGCATTGCCCAGTGTTGCCCCTGTCCCTCTTGCTCCCCTGTCCAGTATTGCCCAGTGTTGCCCCTGTCCCTCTTGCTCCCCTGTCCAGTATTGCCCAGTGTTGCCCCTGTCCCTCTTGCTCCCCTGTCCAGTATTGCCCAGTGTTGCCCCTGTCCCTCTTGCTCCCCTGTCCAGTATTGCCCAGCATTGCCCAGTGTTGCCCCTGTCCCTCTTGCTCCCCTGTCCAGTATTGCCCAGTATTGCCCAGTGTTACCCCTGTCCCTCTTGCTCCCCTGTCCAGTATTGCCCAGTATTGTCCAATGCCGCCCCTGTCCCTCTTGCTCCCCTGCCCAGTGATGCCTCTGCCCCATTGGTCCCTTGTCCAGTATTGCTCCTTGCTCCACTCCCCAGTGTTTCCTCTGCCCCATTGCTCCCCTGTCTAGTGTTGTCACTTTTGCCCTTTCTCCCCTGCCCAGTGTTGCCTCTCTTGCTCCCCTGCCTTGTGTTTAGTGTTCCTGCCCCCCAAGGCCGGAAAGCTTCCAATACATAATGAGCAGCCAGCAGCCCTTTACTGACTGCTGGTCCCCAATATCATTGCCATGGTGCTCCTGATATTTGTACTGGAGTATTGGAAAATTTTGCAAATGAGCAGACATTTCGTCATAAGTAATCACCGTTTTTGTGTGCAGGTGCATTATCGACCCAAAGGCTTCTGAGAATAGACTGTTCTGGATTATCTTTGGGATTTGTTCGGTAAAATCATGAAAAAATATTCCAGTCCCACACAGTTTTCCTTCATCTATCATATATTTTCTTGTAAATATCCAAGTGAACACCAAAAAGGCATGAAATTCACCCCATGTTTTTCTTGGTATTATTCCCATTGTTGTATTATAATAGTTAGAATAGCCTGATCTGCTATTCAATTGCTTAAGTTTTAAGGCATTTGTCTAGCCTACAGCCCATCCCCCACTGCTGCTATTACCTGCTGAGCTTATGACTGTCCTACCAGTATTTCAGCTTTATTTTGCTACAGTGTAGTTCCTGGCCAGAAATTCACTCTATGAGCCATAGTCCATTTCTCCACCGTTTTTGGATCTTATAGTGACCTCCATCTTCACCACCATTCTTCTGCCCCATGATCGATTCTGCACACCTCCTGGCTCTTCATTCCCATGGATATACCTCCAGCAGTGCATTCTCTGATATTCTACCCTTCAAATAGCTTCTGGACTCACTCGCCCGCCACACCTGTCTCCGAACATGGACATCAGTTCGTCAATGCTCCAAGCTGACGAACTACGTCAACTTTATCCCACCACAGAACCTCTGACTTTAACCTTGGACTCCCTCCTAATGTTTCCTCTCTATTCCCTGTTTATTACCAGGACATATCTATCCCAATCTTGCTATGTAACCACGCTTATGTAACTTGAGTTTCCCTGTGTCCAGTCACGTGCGTGTTTTGGCTGCTGCTCCAGACCTGAGCCCATCGTTTCTATTTCCCCTTTTTTCACCTTTTTTTCTTCTTTTCTCTTTACCCCTCCTAGGCCCCTCTTTCCTGACGCCATGCTTCCTTTCATTTGTCCCTTCTCAAATACCCTGCCCCCCAAATCCCTACCCTAACCCTTCAACGCTCCTCGACCTTCCTACTCTCCTGCCGTCGACCCAGGCTTGATTCCCTGTTAGATAAGCCTACTGCTTCCCTCTGTGCCTCCCTTGGCCTCCTCCAAAGGGCCCATCGAGGCACTCATCGCTGCTTCCTTAAGAGCAGCAACCCCAACTGCCCAATCCTATTCTCTTACTGACCTTCCTGCCCAGACCCGCTAGGGGATAATCTTGCCAATCTCCTTCCCGTCCCACTCACCCCTCCCAGTGCTGACCCTGTGGACTGTGCCAGTGGATCAGCTATCACCACCCCTCTCCGCATCTCCCTCCAGAATGTCCATTCATTTGTGAATACGGCCCTTGCCATCCATGAGCTTATTGTGGATGATTGAATTGGCATCATGGCCTTGGCAGAAACCTAGCTGACCAGTGATGACATCTTCCCCCTTAATGAAGCCTCCCTGCCTAGTTATATCTTCCACCACTTGCCTTGCCCAGACCGCTGCAGTGGCAGTGTGGCCCTTATCACCAAATCACACCTTGGTCTGTCCCCCTACTCCTCTGGCACCTTCTCTTCCTTTGAGCATCTCACTTTGTTCCACCCCTCTCACCTCCCCTTTAAAATCCGCATTCTCTACCATCCACCCAAGTACCATGCCACTAAACTGTTGACCACCAACTTCCCTTCCTGACCCCCATGTTAGCTGATATTGTTAATGGTTCCCTCTCCTCAGTTACTGTGCCCCTCCCCTTCAAATTTGCTGTCATTACACCCCTCCTCAAAAAACCCACCCTTGACCCTTCCGTCTTTGCAAACTACAGCCCCATCTCTAACCTCCCTTTCCTCTCTAAAGTCCTTGAACGTGTTGTCGCCTCCCAAACCTCTGCCCATTTTTCCCACAACTCCAGGTTTGAATCCATCCAATCAGGTTTCCGCCCCTGCCACAGTACTGAAACAGCCCTTATCAAAGTCACAAACGACATCCTCAGTGACTGTCACAGTGGTAAACGATGCCTCCTCGTCCATCTCATCCTGTCTGCAGCCTTTGACACGGTTGGCCACACCATCCTCCTCCAACGCCTCTCCTCCAGCTGGGTGGGACTGCACTTGCCTGGTTCCATTCTTATCTATCCAGTCGTAGCTAGGGTGAAAGAGAGCGTATTCTACGTGTACGCTGACGACACCCAGCTCTACCACACAACCACCTCCCTTGATTCCTCCACTGACTCTCATTTGTCACATTGCTTGTCCAATATCCGGTACTGGATGAGCAAAAATTTCCTCCAACTAAATATTGGGAAGACTGAAGCCATTGTCTTTGATCCTTGATGCAAACTCCGTTCCCTAGCCACCAACTCCATCCCTCTCCCTGGCCATTGTCTGAGCCTGAACCAGACTATTCACAACCTTGGCGTCCTATTTGACTCTGAGATGAACTTCCGAACACATATCTGCTCCATTTCTGCCTCCGTAACATCGCCCGTCTCTGCCCCTGCCTCAGCTCATCTGCTGCTGAAACCCTCATCCATGTTTTTGTTATCTCCAGACTGGATTATTCCAATGCTCTCCTGACTGGCCTCCCATCTTCCACCCTCCATAAACTTGAGCTCATCCAAAACTCTGCTGCCCGTATCCTAACTCACACCAAGTCCTGTTCTGTAAATCACCCCTGTGCTCGCTGACCTAAATTGGCTCCCAGTCCGGGAAGGCCTCAATTTTAAAATTCTCATTCTTGTTTTCAAATCCCTCCATGGCCTCACCCCTCCCTATCTCTGTAACCTCTCCAGCTGTACAACCCTCTGAGATCTCTGCACTCCTCCAATTCTTGCCTCTTGCACATCCCCAATTTTAATCGCACCACCATTGGTGGCCTTCAGCTGCCTAGGCCCTAAGCTCTGAAATTCCCTTCCTATACCTCTCCACCCCTCTATCCCTCTCTCCTCCTATAAGATGCTCCTTAAAATTTATGTCTTTGACCAAGCTTTTTGTCACCTGTCCTAATACGTCCTCATGTGGCTCGGTGTCAAATTTTGTTTGATAACGCTCTTGTGAAGCACCTTGGGACATTTTACTACATTAAAGGCGCTATATAAATATGAGTTGTTGTTGTAGAACTTAGTTTTGTCTCAGTCTCTGTTTCTCTTCTCTGTTCTTCGTCATTACTCCTGCCTTTTTGTTTCTCTTTATTTCTCCTTCATAGTCTTTCTGTCTCTCTCTATCTGTTTTTTCTATATCTGGGCCTGGCTCTATATCTACCTGGCTCTCAGGAATAGTCTTTGTTTGAATTTGGGAGGAGGGATGTTTTGTAATCCAAGGTCAAAGGAAAGAAATAACTTAATTAAAGTTTACGTACATCAGCTGTTAACCTGTGCGAGTAAACTTCACGTTACACTGCTTCTTTTCCCTTTTTTATGAAATAGGATAGTCTTATCGATAATATTTACACTGCTTCAAAATCTTGCAACATTGTCAGACCCTGATTAAGGAAAAGCTTCCCAATTACACACCGAAACATTAGCATTGATTCTCAATCGGGCTCCGAATGGGAATTAATCAGATGGTACATCATTAGCACCTTCCTGACTGTTAATGTACAGACCCAACCTGATTTGGATTACCCCTACAAAGGTACAGTCTTTGAAATGTATGAGCAGATCCCCTGTGGAATTGTTCACAGTGGATGTTAATATCTTCAAAGCCATTTCCAGTGATATTTAAAGGGACCTGCAGCTACTGTCAAGTAAAACTTCAAAAAGTTTTAGGATACACGTTGCTTGAATTAGAGTGCGTTTTTGCACCTTAGATAATTTCAAAGTGCTTTTAGTTGCTTAGAACGTTCTGAACTGTACAAGGGGTTCTGGCATCACATTTCTTTATTCACGGGGCCCTTTGGTAATTTCACTTTGGCAAGAAGAGGAGGAGGAGGGGCAAAGAGCTGCAACTCCAAAGCCCGCTTCTCATAGGAGGTGAGCTCTTTAAAGTTGGGGAAACCCATCAGATTGGAAAATAGTGAATGTAACTCCTCTATTCAAGAAAGGAAGGAGACAGAAAGCAGGAACTTACAGGCCAGTTAGATAAACATCCGTCAAAGGGAAAATGTTAGAATCTATTAGTAAGGAGGTTATAGCAGGGCACTTAGAAAATCTCAATGCAATCAGGCAGAGTCAACATGGCTTTGTGAAAGAGAAATCGTGTTTGACTAATTTATTAGTGCTCTTTGAGGAAGTGACAAGCTACGTGGATAAAGGGGATCCCATGGATGTGGTGTACTTGGATTTCCAGAAGGCTTTTGACAAGGTGCCACATCACACATAGGCTACTACACAAAATAAGAGCTCATGGTGTAGGGGCTAATATATTAGCATGGATGAAGGATTGGTTAGCTAATAGGAGTAGGCATAAATGGGTCATTTTCAATTTGGCAAGATGTAACGAGTGGAGTGTCACAGGGATCAGTGCTTGGGCCTCAACTATTTACAATCTATATCAGTGACTTGGATGAAGGGACCGAATGTATGGTTGCTAAATTTGCTGATGACACAAAGGTAGGTAGGAAAGTAAGTTGTAAGGAGTCTGCAAAGGGATATAGATAGGTTAAGTGAGTGGGCAAAAATTTGGCAGATAGAGTATAGTGTGGGAAAATGTGAACTTGTCCACTTTGGCAGGAGGAATAGAAAAGCAGTATATTATTTAAATGGAGAGAGATTGCAGAATTCTGAGGTACAGTGGGATCTGGGTGTCCCAGTACATGAATCACAAAAAGTTAGTATGCAGGTACAGCAAGTGATTAGGAAGGCAAATGGAATGTCGTCATTTATTGCAAGGGGAATGGAATATAAAAGTAGAGATGTTTTGCTACAGTTGTACAGGGCATTGGTGAGACCACATCTAGAATACTGTGTGCAGTTTTGGTCTCCTTATTTAAGAAAGGACATAATTGCTTTGGAGGCAGTTCAGAGAAGGTTCACTCGACTGATTCCTGGGATGAGGGGGTTGTCTTATGAAGAAAGGTTGGACAAGTTGGGCCTGTACACACTGGAGTTTAGAAGAATGAGAGTTGATCTTATTGAAACATATAAGATCCTGAGGGGACTAGAAGGGGTAGATGCTGTGAGGATGTTTCCCTTGTGGGAGAGTCTAGAACTAGGGGCCACAGTTTAAAAATAAGGGGTCTCCCATTTAAGACGGAGATGAGAAGAATTTTTTTCTTTCAGAGGGTCGTGAGTCTGTGGAACTCCCTTCCCCAGAGAGCGGTGGAGGCAGGGTCAGTGAATATTTTTAAGGCTGAGTTAGATAGATTCCTGATTAACAAGGGAGTCAAAGGTTATAGTAGGTAGACGGGAAAGTAGGGTTGAGATCACAATCAGATCAGCCATGATCTTATCGAATGGCAGAGCAGGTTCGAGGGGCCAAATGGCCTATTCCTGCTCTTAATTCATATGTTTGTATGTTCTGGTGCCCTGCCCAGTTTGTCCAGCAACAAGATTGAGTGAATTAGGTGAAGGTTGGAAGTTGGGTGGGTGCCAGGTGGCAAGGGACAGCTGAAGAGACATGGTGGTATCACCCTGTTAAAATGGAGGAAGGGGCTTTAATGTTTTGCATGCAAGTAATTTCTGTTATGTGAGATGGGTACCCATACTGTAAGATCCCAAGTTAGCACAACCCTTAACTAGAATACATTGTGAAGGGTTAGTTGTGTAGCTTGTAATTTAAGAGTAAAGAGTGTGTTGGAGCCCAATTAAGAAAGAGTGGCCGCTGTTATCTTGTCTGTCCTGATCAGGTGATTAAGCTTCATACAACATTAGTCTGCAGGCCTGGGGGTGAGTGTTGGCACTGTGGCAGTGCCACCTTCCTCCACATGGAATGAGGTTTCTTCCCTCAGATGCCTAGCCATCTGTCTTTCATTCACACTATTTCATACTGGAGGGTTTGCAGGTGCAACTCTTTGAAGTTGGGGACTCTTCTTTGATGCCTCTGTGCTGTGCCCTTGTCCCATTTCTAGTTGCCTCTGTTAGATGTTCCTTTGGTTTAAACTAGAGTGGCAGGGGGATGGGAACCTGAGCGGGGAGTCAGAAGGGAGTAAAGTTGAGAGCAGCAAGAGAGGGGAAGACCCAGGGGAAATCTACAATACAAATAATACAAACAGTTGTTCAAGAACAAGTGAAAGGGAAAAGCGTAGAGCAGCGGAAAGAAAGTGTACTTTAGGCACGACAGATAAAATAAAAACTAGAAGGCATAAGGCGATTAACCCAGCATCAAAGCTGTGGCAGGGGGTTGGGAACCTGAGCAGGGAGACAGAGAAAAGCGTGTCAGGAAGGGACAGAAGGTATGGAGTAAAAGGTAAAGTGTTAAAAAAGGAAAAAGCAGGAACTAAGTGTCACAAAACATATTTGAAAGTTCTTTATCTGAATGCACGTAGCATTCGTAACAAAATGGACGAGTTAACGGCACAAATAACTACGTATGGGTATGATCTTGTGGCCATTACAGAAACATGGCTGCAGGGTGACAACGACTGGGAATTAAATATGCCAGGTTATTTAACAATCAGGAAGGACAGGCAGGAAGGAAGGGGAGGTGGGGTGGCTATGTTAGTAAAGGAAGGAATCACTGTAATACAGAGAAATGATATTGGGACAAAGGATCAGGATAATGAAACAGTTTGGGTAGAGATAAGGAATAATAAGGGGAAAAAAACACTCGTGGGCGTAGTATATAGGCCTCCTAATAGTTGCAACTCTGCTGGAAGAAGTATTAATCAGGAAATAGTCGGGGCATGTAATAAGGGAACAGCTATAATTATGGGGGATTTTAACTATCATATTAACTGGACAAATCAAATTGGGCAGGGCAGCCTTGAGGAAGAGTTTATTGAGTGTATTAGGGATGGATTTCTTGAGCAGTATGTAACTGATCCTACAAGGGGGAAAGCAACCTTGGATCTGGTCCTGTGTAATGAGCCAGGATTAATTAATAATGTCCTAGTTAAGGATCCCCTTGGAATGAGTGACCATAACATGGTTACATTCCATATCCAATTAGAGGGTAAGAAGGCTGGTTCTCAAACAAGCGTACTGAGCTTGAATAAAGGAGACTATGATGGTATGAGAGCGGAATTGATTAAAGTGGACTGGGAAAATAGATTAAAGGGTAAGACGGTACATGAACAGTGGTGTTCATTCAAGGAGTTATTTTACAACTTTCAAAAAAAATATATTCCACTGAGGAAAAAAGGGTGTAAAAGAAATGACAGCCATCCGTGGCTAAGTAAAGAAATTAAGGACAGTATCTGACTAAAAACAAGGACATATAAGGTAGCCAAGCTTAGTGGGAGGATAGAAGATTGGGAAGTCTTCAAAAGACAGCAGAAAGTAACTAAAGGATTGATTAAGAAAGGGAAGATAGATTATGAAAATAAATTAGCAAAACATATAAAAACAGATAGCAAGAGTTTCTATAGCTATATAAAAAGAAAAAGGGTGGCTAAGGCAAACGTAGGTCCCTTAGAGGATGAGACCGGGAAATTAATGGTGGGAAACATGGAAATGGCAAAAATGCTGAACAAATATTTTGTTTCAGTCTTTACGGTAGAGGACACTAAGAATATCCCAATACTGGACAAACAGGGGGCTCGAGGGGGGGAGGAGCTAAATACGATTAAAATCACTAAGGAGTTGGTACTCAGTAAAATAATGGGACTCAAGGCGGATAAATCCCCTGGACCTGATGGCTTATATCCGAGGGTCTTGAGGGAAGTGGCAGTAGGGATTGTGGATGCTTTGGTAATAATTTTCCAAAATTCTCTGGACTCGGCAAAGGTCCCAGCAGATTGGAAAACTGCTAATGTAACACCCTTATTTAAAAAGGGTAGTAGGCAGAAGGCTGGAAATTATAGACCAGTTAGCCTAACATCTGTGGTGGGTAAAATTTTGGAATCTATTATCAAGGAGACAGTAGCGGAACATTTGGATAAACATAATTTAATAGGACAAAGTCAGCATGGCTTTACGAAGGGGAAGTCATGTCTGACAAATTTGCTTGAGTTCTTTGAGGACATAACGTGCAGGGTGGATAAAGGGGAACCAGTGGACGTAGTGTATTTAGACTTCCAGAAGGCATTCGACAAGGTGCCACATAAAAGATTATTGCTCAAGATAAAGAATCACTGGATTGGGGGTAATATTCTGGCATGGGTGGAGGATTGGTTATCTAACAGGAAGCAGAGAGTTGGGATAAACGGTTCATTCTCGGACTGGCAACCAGCAGCCAGTGGTGTTCCGCAGGGGTCGGTGCTGGGTCCCCAACTCTTTACAATCCATATTAACGATTTGGAGGAGGGGACCGAGTATAACATATCAAAGTTTGCAGATGATACAAAGATGGGAGGGAAAGTGGAGAGTGAGGAGGACATAAAAAACCTACAGGGGGATATAGACAGGCTGGGTGAGTGGGCGGAGATTTGGCAGATGCAATACAATATTGGGAAATGTGAGGTTATGCACTTTGGCAGGAAAAATCAGAGAGCAAGTTATTATCTTAAAGGCGAGAACCTGGAAAGTACTGCAGTACAAAGGGATCTGGGGGTTCTGGTGCAAGAAGATCAAAAAGTTAGTATGCAGGTGCAGCAGGTGATCAAGAAGGCCAACGGAATGTTGGCTTTTATTGCTCGGGGGATAGAATATAAAAACAGGGAGGTATTGCTGCAGTTATATAAGGTATTGGTGAGACCGCACCTGGAATACTGTATACAGTTTTGGTCTCCATACTTAAGAAAAGACATACTTGTTCTCGAGGCAGTACAAAGAAGGTTCACTCGGTTAATCCCGGGGATGAGGGGGCGGACATATGAGGAGAGGTTGAGTAGATTGGGACTCTACTCATTGGAGTTCAGAAGAATGAGAGGCGATCTTATTGAAACATATAAGATTATGAAGGGGCTTGATCGGGTGGATGCGGTAAGGATGTTCCCAAGGATGGGTGAAGCTAGAACTAGGGGGCATAATCTTAGAATAAGGGGCTGCTCTTTCAAAACTGAGATGAGGAGAAACTTCTTCACTCAGAGGGTAGTAGGTCTGTGGAATTTGCTGCCCCAGGAAGCTGTGGAAGCTACATCATTAAATAAATTTAAAACAGAAATAGACAGTTTCCTAGAAGTAAAGGGAATTAGGGGTTACGGGGAGTGGGCAGGAAATTGGACATGAATTTAGATTTGAGGTTAGGATCAGATCAGCCATGATCTTATTGAATGGCGGAGCAGGCTCGAGGGGCCGATTGGCCTACTCCTGCTCCTATTTCTTATGTTCTTATGTTCTTATGTTCTCAAAACGTGGCACAAAAACACTCACGTGCCAACCATTGCAGCTACTTGACAGTAAACTGAGTGAGCAAGCACATTGCTACCAATCTGTTGCTCCCCAGGCTTCTGCTCCAATCTTCATGAATTGTTTTTTGTAAAAAAGCTACATTCTAATTTCCAAGTACCCCTGCACACCATTGCTGTTTTACATGGGATTTACACCAATAGATATGCAAATGAGTGGAACCCACAAGTTCTCGTGCGAACAGCCCATTGGTGGGTGCACCTCCCATTGACACAAATGCGGCGCAGCCCACCTCCTGTTGACACAAATGTAGCAAAAATCACCATGTGGCACTTTGAGGTCATAACATGTTGTATTATAAACCAATGTTCCCTCCAATTCAAATCCAAACACTGTTCCCAAAGAAAGAATACAAAGATCAGGACATCATAGCTAAACATTCTTTGCCACACAGAGGTTTTTTCTACAGAGGGCGTGGCTGAGGTACTGAATGAATACTTTGCATCTGTCTTCACAAAACAAGATGAGGCTGCCAATGTCACATAAAGGAGGAGATAGAGAAATTGAATAGGATAAAAATAGATAAAGAGGAGGTACTTAAAAGGTTGTCAGCGCTCAAAGTAGAGAAGTTACCTGATCCGGATGGAATACATCCGAGGTTACTGAGGGAAGTAAGGATGGGTGTTGTTGAGGCTCTGGCCACAATCTTTCAATCCTCCTTGGATATTGGAGTGGCACCAGAGGGCTGGAGGATTGCAAATGTTACATCTCTGTTCAAAAAGGGGGAAGAGGGATAAACCAAGTAACTAGAGGCTAGTCAGCCTAACGTCAATGTTTTGGAAACTGTTAGAGACAATAATTGGAGACAAAATTATTTGCCACTTGGAAAGGCATAGGTTGATAAATAACAGCCAACATGGATTTGTTAAAGGCAAATTAGAACCATGGAACCTTAGAAAAGATACAGCACAGAAGGGGGTCTTTTGGCCCATCGTGTCTGCACCAGCTCAAAGAACAACCAGGTGCCCATTCTAATCCCACCTTCCAGCACCCGGTCCGTAGCCCTGCAGCTTACAGCACTTTGGGTGCAGGTCCAGGTACTTTTTAAAAAGAGTTGAGGGTGCCTGCCTCTACCACCAATTCAGGCAGCGAATTCAATACATCCACCACCCTCTGGGTAAAAAAGTTTTTCCTCATGTCCCCTCTAATCCTTCCACCAATCAGCTTAAATCTATGTTCTCTAGTTCTTGAACTCTCCGCTAGGGGAAACAGGTACTTCCTATCTACTCTATCTAGGCCCCTCATAACTTTGTACACCTTAATCAAGTCTCCCCTCAGCTCCAAAGAAAACAACACCAGCCTATCCAATCTCTCCTCATAGCTGCAATTTTCAAGCCCTGGCAACATTCTTACAAATCTTCTCTGCATTCTCTCCAGAGTAATTACGTCCTTCCTGTCATGTGGTGACCAGAACTGCGCACAATACTCCAGCTGTGGCCTTACCAGCGTTTTATACAGTTCCATCATTATATCCCTGCTTTTGTATTCTATACCTCGGCTAATAACGGAGAACATTCCGTATGCCTTCTTCACAACCTTATCTACCTGTACTGCCACCTTCAGGGACCTGTGCACATGCACTCCAAGGTCTCTCACTTCCTCTACCCCTCTCAATATATTCCCGTTTACTGCGTATTCCCTTTTACTGTTTGCCCTCCCTAAGTGCATTACCTCACACTTCTCCGGGTTGAACTCCATTTGCCACTTTTCCGCCCATTCCACCAACCCATTGATATCTTCTTGGAGTCTACAGCTATCCTCTTCACTATCAACTACATGGCCAAGTTTTGTGTCGTCTGCAAATTTGCCAATCATGCCCCCTACATTCAAGTCCAAATCATTAATATATACCACAAACAGCAAGGGACCCAACACTGAGCCCTGTGGCACACCACCGGAAACGGATTTCCATTCGCAAAGACATCCATCGACTTTTATCCTTTGTTTCCTGTTACTGAGCCAATTTTGGATCCAATTCACCACATTTCCCTGTATCCCATGGGCTTTTACCTTTCTGACCAGTCTACCATGAGGGACCTTGTCAAATGCCTTACTAAAATCCATGTAGACAACATCCACTGCACTACTCTCATCAATCCTCCTTGTCACTTCCTCAAAGAATTCAATCAGATTTGTAAGGCATGACCTTCCCTGAACAAATCCATGCTGACTATCCCTGATTAAACCATGCCTTTCCAAGTGACAGTTTATCCTATCTCTCAGTATTGATTCTAATAGTTTGCCTACCACTGAGGTAAGACTGACCGGCCTATAATTGTTCGGCCTTTCCCTTGTACCCTTTTTAAACAATGGTACTACATTTGAAGTCTTCCAGTCCTCCGGTACCTCCCTTGTATCGAGTGAGGATTGGAAAAAGATCCTCAGAGCATCCGCTATTTCCTCCCTGGCTTCCTGCAATAGCCTAGGAAACAATCCATCCGGCCCTGGTGACTTATCAACTTTCAAGGATTCCAGTCCCTCTAGTACTTCCTCTCTCGTTATGTTTATCTTATCCAATATTCACACCTCTCCTCTTTAACTACTATGTCCGGATCATCCCTTTCCTTTGTGAATACGGAGACAAAATATTCATTTAAAACCCTACCCACATCCTCTGCTTCTACACACAAGTTACCCTTATCATCCCTGATAGTTCCCATCTTTTCCTTAGCTATCCTTTTGTTCTCAATGTACTGATAAAACATCTTTGGGTTTTCTTTAATCTTACGAGCTAATATCTTTTCATGCCCTCTCTTTGCTTTCCTTATTTGCTTTTTTACATCATCCCTGTACTTTCTATACTCCTCTAAGCTTTCTGCAGTATTTAGTTTTCTGTGACAGTCATAAGCTTTCTTTTTCTGCATTATCTTGCCCCGTATACTTCTAGACAACCAGGGGGCTCTAAATTTGGTAGTGCCACCCTTTTTCTTTGAGGGGACATGTCTGCATTGTACCTGTAGAATTTCACTTTTTAGTGCCTCCCACTGGCTTGCCACTGATTTCTCCTCAAGTAGTTGTGTCCAGTCCACTTCTGCCAAATCACCACTTAGTTCTGTGAAATTTGTCTTCCCCCAATTTAAAACGTTTACTCCTGATTTAACTCTGTCCTTTTCCATAATAATGCTAAAACTAACTGAATTGTGGTCACTATCTCCAATATGGTCACCCACTGTCACTTCACCCACTTGCCCATCTTCATTTCCCAGGACTAAATCTGGAATTGCATCCCCTCTTGTTGGGCTTGTCACGTACTGGCTAAAAAAGTTCTCCTGGACACCGATCAAGAATTTTGCGCCCTCTGTGCCCCTCACACTGTTTGAATTCCAGTTGATGTTCGGGTAGTTGAAGTCCCCTACTATTATTGCCCTCTTATTTTTGCACTCAGAAATTTGCCTACATATTTGTTCTTCTATCTCCCTTTCGCTATTCGGGGGTCTATAGTACACTCCTAGTAGTGTGACTGCCCCTTTTTTATTTCTTAGCTCAACCCATATGGCCTCGATTGATGATCTTATTGAAACATGTAAGATTGTGAAGGGGCTTGATCGGGTAGATGCGGTAAGGATGTTCCCAAGGATGGGTGAAACTAGAACTAGGGGGCATAATCTTAGAATAAGGGTCTGCTCTTTCAAAACTGAGATGGGGATTAGGGGTTACGGGGAGCGGGCAGGAAATTGGACATGAAGCTGAGTTCGGATCGGTCAAGGCCCTGTGGGTGGCGGAGCGGGCCCAGGGGCTGAGTGGCCGGGTCCTGTTCCTACTTCTTGGGTTCTTTAGATTTGAGGTTAGGATCAGATCAGCCATGATCTTATTGAATGGCAGAGCAGGCTCGAGGGGCCGATTGGCCTACTCCTGCTCCTATTTCTTCTGTTCTTATGTTCTTGTTTAGCATATCATCCCTTCTCACAACTGTAATTGATTCTTTAACCAACAATGCAACCCCCCCTCCTTTTTTATCACCCACTCTATCCTGCCTGAAAACTCGATATCCAGGTATATTGAGCTGCCAATTATCCCCCTCTTTAAGCCAGGTTTCCGTTATAGCAATGATATCATGCTGCCATGTGTCAATCTGTGCCCTTAGTTCATCTGCTTTGTTTCTAATACTCCTTGCATTGTAGTATATACCCTTTAACCCCGTCAAATTCTTATGCTGAACACCATTTAACCTTTGCTTGTTTTGCCTTTCTGAGTCTCTAACTACGTCACTCATTGCTTTTCTACTTCCCGTTTCCTGATCTGATTTTGTCCTATCTGTACCTACCCTTTGGTTCCCATCCCCCTGCCATACTAGTTTAAACCCTCCCCAACAGAACTAGCAAATGCCCCCGCGAGGATATTGGTCCCAGTTCCGCTTGGGTGCAACCTGTCCAGCTTGTACAGGTCCCATCTTTCCCAGAATCGGTCCCAATGCCTCATGAATTTAAACCACTCCCTCCTACACCTTTTCTCAAGCCACGTATTCATCTGGTCTGTTCTCTTATTTCTGCTCTCGCTAGCACATGGCACTGGGAGCAATCCTGAGATTACTACTTTTAATTTATTTCTGAACTCCCTATATTCTGCTTGCAGGGCCTCATCCCTTTTTTACCGATGTCGTTGGTACCGATATGGACCACGGCCTCTGGCTGTTCATCCTCCCCCTTTCAGAATGTCCTGCAGCCGCTCCGTGACATCCTTGACCCTAGCACCAGGGAGGCAACATACCATCTTGGAGTCACATCTGTGGCCGCAGAAATGCCTATCTGTTCCCTTTACAATGGAATCCCCGATCACTATTGCTCTCCCATTCTTTTTCCTCCCCTCCTGTGTAGCTGAGTCACTCGTGGTGCCACCATCTTGGCTCTTGCTGCTTTCCCCTGATAAGCCATCTCCCCCAACAATATCCAAAGTGGTATATCTGTTTGAGAGGGAGATGGCCCCAGGGGACTCCTGCTCTACCTGCCTAGTCCTTTTACTCTGCCTGGCGGTCACCCATTTCCTTTCTGCCTGCGTAATCTTTACCTGCAGTGTGACCACCTCACTGAACGTGCTATCCATGATAATCTCAGCATTGTGGATGCTCCACAGTGAATCCACCCGCAGCTCCAGCTCCGAAATGTGGTTAGCCAGTAGCTGCAGCTGGACACACTTCCTGCACACATGGTCGCCAGGGACACCTGTAGTGTCCATGACTTCCCACATAGTGCAGGAGGAGCATATCACGGGTGCGAGCTCTGCTGCCATGACTTGCCTTAGATTAAGCTCATTAGTTACTCCCTTTAAGGAGTTTACTCCTTTAAATTACTCTTAATTTAGAGAATGTAAACTACACTAGGGACCTTGATTCACTAAAAAACGCTACTTGCTATAACTAAATTAAGTTTAGTTTTTTTTTAAATTTAGTTTTCTGCTATAAGTTACTGAGCCCACAGTCCTAAGAAAGAAGAAAACAGAAGAGAGACTCACCACCAACCACCTACCTGCCTTACCTGTGATGTCACACTGCAGTTTTGATTTCTTGATGCTGTAACGCGCTCTCGGCACGCTCCTCTCCGCTCTCGGCACGCTGCTCTCCGCTCTCGGCACGCTCCTCTCCGCTCTCGGCACGCTCCTCTCCGCTCTCGGCACGCCGCTCTCCGCTCTCGGGACGCCCCTCTCCGCTCTCGGCACGCCGCTCTCCGCTCTCGGCACGCCCCTCTCCGCTCTCGGGACGCCCCTCTCCGCTCTCGGCACGCCGCTCTCCGCTCTCGGCACGCCGCTCTCCGCTCTCGGCACGCCGCTCTCCGCTCTCGGCACGCTCCTCTCCGCTCTCGGCACGCTGCTCTCCGCTCTCGGCACGCTGCTCTCCGCTCTCGGCACGCTCCTCTCCGCTCTCGGCACGCTCCTCTCCGCTCTCGGCACGCTGCTCTCCGCTCTCGGCACGCTGCTCTCCGCTCTCGGCACGCTGCTCTCCGCTCTCGGCACGCTGCTCTCCGCTCTCGGCACGCTCCTCTCCGCTCTCGGCACGCTGCTCTCCGCTCTCGGCACGCTCCTCTCCGCTCTCGGCACGCTCCTCTCCGCTCTCGGCACGCTCCTCTCCGCTCTCGGCACGCTCCTCTCCGCTCTCGGCACGCTGCTCTCCGCTCTCGGCACGCTCCTCTCCGCTCTCGGGACGCCCCTCTCCGCTCTCGGGACGCCCCTCTCCGCTCTCGGGACGCCCCTCTCCGCTCTCGGGACGCCCCTCTCCGCTCTCGGGACGCCCCTCTCCGCTCTCGGGACGCCCCTCTCCGCTCTCGGGACGCCCCTCTCCGCTCTCGGCACGCCGCTCTCCGCTCTCGGCACGCTGCTCTCCGCTCTCGGCACGCTGCTCTCCGCTCTCGGCACGCCCCTTTCCGCTCTCGGGACGCCCCTTTCCGCTCTCGGGACGCCCCTCTCCGCTCTCGGCACGCCGCTCTCCGCTCTCGGCACGCCGCTCTCCGCTCTCGGGACGCCCCTCTCCGCTCTCGGGACGCCCCTCTCCGCTCTCGGGACGCCCCTCTCCGCTCTCGGCACGCTCCTCTCCGCTCTCGGGACGCTCCTCTCCGCTCTCGGGACGCGGCTCTCCGCTCTCGGCACGCTGCTCTCCGCTCTCGGGACGCCCCTCTCCGCTCTCGGGACGCCCCTTTCCGCTCTCGGGACGCCCCTCTCCGCTCTCGGCACGCCGCTCTCCGCTCTCGGCACGCCGCTCTCCGCTCTCGGGACGCCCCTCTCCGCTCTCGGGACGCCCCTCTCCGCTCTCGGGACGCCCCTCTCCGCTCTCGGGACGCCCCTCTCCGCTCTCGGCACGCCCCTCTCCGCTCTCGGCACGCGGCTCTCCGCTCTCGGCACGCGGCTCTCCGCTCTCGGGACGCCCCTCTCCGCTCTCGGCACGCGGCTCTCCGCTCTCGGCACGCGGCTCTCCGCTCTCGGCACGCTCCTCTCCGCTCTCGGGACGCCCCTCTCCGCTCTCGGGACGCCCCTCTCCGCTCTCGGCACGCTGCTCTCCGCTCTCGGGACGCTCCTCTCTGCTCTCGGTACGCTGCTCTCCGCTCTCGGCACGCTCCTCTCCGCTCTCGGGACGCCCCTCTCCGCTCTCGGCACGCTCCTCTCCGCTCTCGGGACGCTCCTCTCTGCTCTCGGTACGCTGCTCTCCGCTCTCGGCACGCTGCTCTCCGCTCTCGGCACGCTCCTCTCCGCTCTCGGTACGCTGCTCTCCGCTCTCGGCACGCTCCTCTCCGCTCTCGGCACGCTGCTCTCCGCTCTCGGCACGCTCCTCTCCGCTCTCGGGACGCCCCTCTCCGCTCTCGGCACGCTCCTCTCCGCTCTCGGGACGCTCCTCTCTGCTCTCGGTACGCTGCTCTCCGCTCTCGGCACGCTGCTCTCCGCTCTCGGCACGCTCCTCTCCGCTCTCGGTACGCTGCTCTCCGCTCTCGGCACGCTCCTCTCCGCTCTCGGTACGCTGCTCTCCGCTCTCGGCACGCTCCTCTCCGCTCTCGGGACGCCCCTCTCCGCTCTCGGCACGCTGCTCTCCGCTCTCGGTACGCTGCTCTCCGCTCTCGGGACGCGGCTCTCCGCTCTCGGGACGCCCCTCTCCGCTCTCGGGACGCCCCTCTCCGCTCTCGGGACGCCCCTCTCCGCTCTCGGGACGCCCCTCTCCGCTCTCGGGACGCGGCTCTCCGCTCTCGGCACGCGGCTCTCCGCTCTCGGCACGTTCCTTTCCGCTCTCGGGACGCTCCTCTCCGCTCTCGGGACGCCCCTCTCCGCTCTCGGCACGCTCCTCTCCGCTCTCGGCACGCTCCTTTCCGCTCTCGGGACGCTCCTCTCCGCTCTCGGCACGCTCCTCTCCGCTCTCGGCACGCTCCTTTCCGCTCTCGGCACGCTCCTCTCCGCTCTCGGCACGCTCCTCTCCGCTCTCGGCACGCTCCTTTCCGCTCTCGGGACGCTCCTCTCCGCTCTCGGCACGCTCCTCTCCGCTCTCGGCACGCTCCTCTCCGCTCTCGGCACGCTCCTCTCCGCTCTCGGGACGCCCCTCTCCGCTCTCGGCATGCTCCTCTCCGCTCTCGGCACGCTGCTCTCCGCTCTCGGCACGCGGCTCTCCGCTCTCTGCACGCTCCTCTCTGCTCTCGGCACGCTGCTCTCCGCTCTCTGCACGCTCCTCTCCGCTCTCGGCACGCTCCTCTCTGCTCTCGGCACGCTGCTCTCCGCTCTCTGCACGCTCCTCTCTGCTCTCGGGACGCTCCACTCCGCTCTCTGCACGCTCCTCTCTGCTCTCGGCACACTCCACTCCGCTCTCTGCACGCTCCTCTCTGCTCTCGGCACACTCCACTCCGCTCTCTGCACGCTCCTCTCTGCTCTCGGCACGCTCCGCTCTCGGCACGCTCCTCTCCGCTCTCGGCACGCTCCTTTCCGCTCTCGGGACGCTCCTCTCCGCTCTCGGGACCCTCCTCTCCGCTCTCGGGACGCTCCTCTCCGCTCTCGGCACGCTCCTCTCCGCTCTCGGCACACTCCACTCCGCTCTCTGCACGCTCCTCTCTGCTCTCGGCACACTCCACTCCGCTCTCTGCACGCTCCTCTCTGCTCTCGGCACGCTCCTCTCCGCTCTCGGCACGCTCCTCTCCGCTCTCGGCACGCTCCTCTCCGCTCTCGGCACGCTCCTCTCCGCTCTCGGCACGCTCCTCTCCGCTCTCGGGACGCTCCTTTCCGCTCTCGGGACGCTCCTTTCCGCTCTCGGCACGCTCCTCTCCGCTCTCGGCACGCTCCTCTCCGCTCTCGGCACGCGGCTCTCCGCTCTCGGCACGCTCCTCTCCGCTCTCGGCACGCTCCTCTCCGCTCTCGGGACGCCCCTCTCCGCTCTCGGTACGCTCCTCTCCGCTCTCGGCACGCTCCTCTCTGCTCTCGGTACGCTGCTCTCCGCTCTCGGCATGCTCCACTCCGCTCTCGGCACACTCCACTCCGCTCTCTGCACGCCCCTCTCCGCTCTTGGGACGCTCCACTCCGCTCTCGGGACGCCCCTCACCCCTTACTGCACCAATTCTGCTCACTCACCAAATTCCCAATTATAGACTCTGTCAAAACCAGACTCCATCGATAGCTGCTACTTCGTGTTCCCTCACCCCTCACCCCACACAAATTGTGCCTGACAAACTTGATTGAGTTCCTTGATGAAGGAATTGGAGAGAGTTGATGAGGGTAGTGCAGTTGATGCACGTCTGGATTTTCAAAAAGGCATTTGATAAAATACCACATAATAGACTTTTTAGCGACATTGAAGCCCATGGGATTAAAGGGGCAGTGGCTGCCTAGATATGAAATTGGAGAAATGACAGAAAGCAGAGAATAGTGGTGAACAGTTGTTTATCAGACTGGAGGGATGCATATAGTGGTGTCCCCCAGGGGTCGGTATTAGGACCATGATTCTTTTTGATATAGATTAATGACCTAGACTTTGGTATACAGGGTATAATTTCAAACTTTGCAGATGACACAAACCTTGGAAATGTACTAAACAATGAGGATTGTAACAGATTTCAGGAGGACAGAGACAGATTGGTGAAATGGGCAGACACATGGCAGATGGAATTTAATGCATAGTAATGTGAAGTGATGCATTTTGGAAGGAAGAGTGAGGAGAGGCAATATAAACTAAATAGTACAAATTTAAAGGGGGTGCAGGAACAGAGAGACCTGGGGGTTTATGTACACAAATCTTTGAAGGTGGCAATACAAGTTGATAAGGCTATTAAAACAGCTTACAGGATCCTTGGCTTTATAAATTGAGGCATAGCGTACAAAAGCATGAAGTTATGGTAAGCTTTTATAAAACACTGGTTAGAACCAGCTGGAGTATTGTGTTCAATTCTGGACACCGCACTTTAGGAAGGACATCAAGGCCTTGGAGAGGGTGCAGAGGAGATTTACCAGAATGGATGAGGGACTTCAGTTACATGGAGAGACTGGAGAAGCTGGGATTGTTCTCCTTAGAGCAGAGAAGTTTAAGGGGAGATTTGATAGAGGCATTCAAAATTATGCAAGGTTTCAATAGAGTAAATAAGGAGAAACTGTTTCTAGTGGCAGGAGGGTCGGTAACCAGAGGACACTGATTTAAGTTAGTTGATAAAGAAGCCAGGAAGGAGATGAGGAGGATTTATTTTACGCATCAAGTTGTTATGACCTGGAATGCACTGCTTGAATGGGTGGTGGAAGCAGATTCAATAATAACTTTCAAAAGGGAATTGGATAAATACTTGAAAAGGAAAAATTTACAGAGCTTTGGGGAAAGAGCAGGAGAGAGGGACTAATTAGATAGCTCTTTCAAAGAGCCGGCACAGGCACAATGGGCATGCCTTTGTTCCATCTGGAATCAACTATTCCAATGCTCTCCTGGCCGGAATCCCACCTTCCACCCCCCGTAAACTTGAGCTTGTCCAAAACTCTGATGCGCGTATCCCAACTCATACCAGGTCCTGTTCACCCATCACCCCTGTGCTCACTGACCTACATTGGCTGCCGGTCCGGCAATTTCTCGATTTTAAAATTCTAATCCTTGTTTTCAAATCCCTCCATGGTCTCGCCCCTCCCTATCTCTGTAACCTCCTCCAGGCCTACAATCCTCCGACATCTCTGCGCTCCTTCAATTCTTGCCTCTTGCGCATCCCCGATTTTAATCGCTCCACCATTGGCAGCCGTGTCTTCAGCTGCCTCGGCCCTAAGCTCTGGAATTCCCTCCTTAAACCTCTCCGCCTCTCTCTCCTCCTTTAAGACCCTCCTTAATACCCTACCTCTTTGACCAAGCTTTTGGTCACCTGTCCTAATATCTCCTTATGTGGCTCGGTGTCATATTTTGTTTGAAAATCGCTCCTGTGTAGGGCCTTGGGATGTTTTACTATGTTAAAGGTGCTATATAAATGCGAGTTGTTGTAGTAGTAGTAGTAGTAGTTGTAGTATGATTCTATGATTCTATGTTGTTGTATGGTTTGTGAAGTTTTCCACTCAGTCGCAATCTTGCTCTGTTCACATAGGAACGGGAGTAGGCCATTCAAACCTTCGAGCCTGTTCCACCATTCAATTAGATCATGGCTAATCCGTATCTTAACTCCATCTACCTGCTTTGGTTCCATAACCCATGACACCCCCTTGAGATAAAGGCCAATATTCCATTAGCCTTGTAAATTATTTTTTGTACCTATCCACTAGCTTTCGCACAATAATGAACCCCTCAAAATTATATTATTGGTTGGGGTGTCTGTGCATTAACTAGATCTGATTTATTTGGTAGAGATCAGGCAAACAGCAGCAATGGAATGTGAAGGTTGACGAGCTTTGTGTGTACAAGAAATGAGAACAAATCTCATTTGTAGTGCAAAACTGAGGAAAGCTGGAAAACTGTGAAACAAAGGGCGGAAGTGACGTGTGTCACTCTCTCTGTTATCTCTGTGCTGCAGTCACAACCTACTGACTTGAGAGGAAAGGGCTGCCTCTGTCTAGGCATTTCCTGTCTCATATTAACCAACTAAAAGTGGTTCCATGTTAAAAGAATTAGAGTAAACCTTAAGTCATTTCTTTCAGATGTAGGTCAGGTGAATTCTAGATGCTGAAACATACCAGTCAACTATATTCCTTTAACCCTATACTACCATATTCTCATGAAAACAATTCAGCAAGCTTTACTAACAACTGTGGCATAGAGTCCCACCCTGATACACTAGCGAATGTTGGGCACAGGTACTCAGCCCCAATCTCTGCATACTGAGGGTGTATGTACTGTGCTGACGTGCAGAGGTGCTGAGAGGAGACTGGCTGGGGAATAAAAGCGTCAGCTCAGAAAACTCTCATATACCTCCTCATGGCTAGTTTCAGATTGGCCTGGAAGAAAATATCTTAAAAGGAGGAAATTCCTCCTCAAGGAAAAAATAAGTTAACTCTTAAAGGAAGTCACTGTGTTAAAGAGATAAATTGGTGTGAAGCAACAGTTAGCGCTTTTATTTTTGTAAACACTACTTTCTGGATTCGCTCAGAGTAACAAAAATGGCAATGTAGGTATTGCTGTCTAATTTAAGGCTCAGGGCTGTGGCTATTTGGAGTTGCTCTGATATATTATAGGGGTATTTTTGAGAGATTTTACTCCTGGTGTGGGGCTTTTTTAGAACATATGGGTGACTAGGTTGGAGATTGGATTATAACAAAGGGCCAATTCTGTGACCCAACCCAAAAGTGGAACCTCACACCAACAGAGTAAGTGTGAGGTGGTGCATTTTGGTAGGAAGATTAAGGAGGCCACATACTGCTTGGAAAATAAAAGTCTAAGCAGGATAGAGGAGCAAAGGGACCTAGAGGTACAGATACACAAATCACTAAAAGTAGCAACGCAGATTAATAAGGCATAAAAAGGCAAACCAAGCACTGGCGCTCATTTCTAGAGGAATAGAATTAAAAAGCAAAGAAGTTATGTTAAACTTGTATAGAACCTTGATTAGACCACACTTGGAGCACTGTGCACATTCTGGTCTCCATATTATAGAAAGGCTGTAGAGGCATTGGAGAGGGTGCAAAAAGGATTCACAAGGATGATACCAGAACTAAGAGGATACCCTTATCAGGAAAGGCTGCACAGGCTGGGGCTCTTTTCTCTAGAAAAGAGAAGGCTGAGGGGTGACCTGATAGAGGTCTTTAAGATAATGATAAGGTTTGATAGGGTAGATGTAGAGAAAATGTAGAGAAAATGTTTCCACTTGTTGGGGAGTCTAAAATTAGAGGTCATAAATATAAAATAGTCAGTAATAAATCCAATAGGGAATTTAGGAGAAACTTCTTTACTCAAAGAGTGATGAGAATATGGACAGCGTTACCATAAGGAGTGGTTGAGGCAAATAGCATCAATGCATTTAAGGGAAAGCTAGATAAGCACATGAGGGAGAAAGGAATAGAAGGATAAGCTGATGGGGTGAGATGAAGGAGGGAAGGAGGAGGCTCATGTGGAGCATAAACATTGGCATAGACCAGTTGGGCCGAATGGCCTGTTTCTGTGCTGTCATTTCGACGTAACTCAATGAGATACACACCGACTGAGAGAGATTGTAAAAGCTTCCTTTAAAATCTATCTAATTGACCAAGTCACCTCTCCTAACTGCCCCACAAAACTTTGACTTTGATTGTTGTTTTTCTGTGAAGCACTAACAAAAATGAGGTATTTTTGCCTAGTTTTGATTTCATAGCAGTTCCATTAAATGCACTCATAAGTTTTTAAAAAAAGCCTGCAGTTGAAATTCCTGTACCATATTCCTGTACCATATTATAGCAATGTAATGTTGCAAGTTTCATCAATTACAGGCTGGAAAGGAATAATTCATACTGAAACAATGCTGTATGATTGGTCCAGTTTATATATGACTGACAGTTCTTTAAGTCTCACTGCTCAGATATTCTAAATCTATACAGTATTGATAATTCTTTCCAGGTTATTGTAAGAACGCTGGGTTTGATGTCTCGACAAATATATGCCAAGGAACTAGACAGCACCTTACCTCCTCGGCACCTCACTCAGCTCCTTACTAAGGAACCATCTGGAGTTTTACCGGCCAGTTTAAGTCCAGGAGTGTTGCTCACCATCCATTTTGCATCTAACTAGTTCGGATTAACTCATTTGAGTTCACTAACTCTCAATTAGGGTACCCACAAGCTACTGAGTGAATGAATTAACTCTTTCTTGCAGAATCATGAAGGAAGACGTCAGACAACAACTTGTGCACTAACGACTATTCATTGACTACAATATAACAACTTGAAGTTAAACATTAACTTCAGCAGCAATTAATAGGTATGAATAGATGTAGTCGGAGTTACCTAGCAATTTGAATAGCAACAGTTAATGGACAGAGTTAATTAATAAATGAATAGCAGAGGTTGCACCAGCAATTCGATGTTTCACTGTAAATCAGCATTAATTGACACTGAGTATTACTAATAGCAGTGATCAGAGTCTGAGATTATTACAATAGGTGTTATTTTAGGGTTTAATTCCAATGTAGCTGACAAGTTAACAGCATTAGATAATGTGTTTATCAAATAGCTCAGAGTCTGTGCATGATTAGCAAAGTTCCAGAGCTTATATGACCTTGTCCTTCTGAGTGGTGTGGCTGATCCGATCTCGTTCCTTCCCTGGGACATATGTGTTTGCTTCTGGAGCATTGAGAAGATGAATCCTTTAGGTGGCGGGGTTATCTATTCCGGCTCAACCTACCTTCCACACAAGTGACAATGTCTGAGCTAACTAACTTTACTCTCACCATTCTTGATCACAGACACTTGTGCAGTTAAGTCACTCACTTATCTCTGCCAAGGATATACTGATAGGGTTCGATGAAATAGAATCTGAGGCCCTTTGGTCCACCCAAAATCTGCTGGTCTACCAGCTGAAAGTGCTGTCCACGACCGAGTGTAGCCAACTGGCACACTCCAAGGTCCAGGAGTATGTGCTGCGGGACGCACTGAAGCAAAGGCTGTATAGGGAAAGGCCACCGTGTAAGGCCATTTCACCTTGTATTGTCTAACAAAGAGCAGCTACCTCTACTTTACTAACTGCAGACTGCAGATTGCTGTCACTGGGAGAGGTACAAAGGCCTTTATTTTATATCTTCACCTCAAAGAGAAATTGCTTACATTCAATTAACCAATCAGAATAGGCACATGTGTTAGAAGGTTTCACCCCGTCAGTAAGTGTCCTGGGAGACTTTTGAGCTACTGAAGCATGATTTGTAGACAGGCTGACTTCACTTTACAACCCCCTTACCTTCCAGCCTCATATTTAACAAAGGATCCCACACAGGACCAGATAAGGTGTGAAATATTTATGTCATCTCTGGGCTATTCTCTGGACCTGAGTCACCAATATGGAATGTCTGTATACACAAGCCTTCATAATGTAATTAACTTAAAAACTAGATAGCATGATTAGTTTAAAGGCTTTTATAGCCTGTGCCTGACTAGCTGGGAAAAGTTTGGTTAGCTAAAAGCCCTGTAGTTTGATGATGAATTGGCCTGGTACCAGCCCCTTCCCAGCATTCAGTTCAACGGTTGAACTCCAGTTCTGATGAAAGGTCATCGACCTGAAACATTAATACTGTTTCTCTCCCCACAGATGCCGCCTGACCTGCTGATTGTTTCCAGCATTTCCTGTTTTATTCCATATTGAGCATGTCAAGCAGTTGACAGGGAATTCCTCCATGAATATGAAAGGTCCCTTTGGGCAATTTACCTCCCACATTTCTTACAACATAAAGAGAGATATTCTGTTCAATTGATCAAAATGTTCTGCTTTTACAGCACTCTTTAGGGGGATGGGAGGGGACTGCAGCAAAGAGAGGCCTTTCACCCTGCTGAGTCCAGGCTCATTTCCATCATTGAAATGGGGACTGAACTTCTGTCAGGGAGTCCACTGGAGGAAGGGGCAGGGAATGGTCATGGTGATCAGTGGACACCAGTTGTCAACCTTGCACAACAAATATACTTCTTATAGTTACACATTGTGGTAGATTTTTACATAGAATGTACAGCACAGAAACAGGCCACTCAGCCCAACTGGTCCATGCCGGTGTTTATGCTCCACACAAGTCTCCTCCCTCCCTACTTCATCTCACCCTATCAGCATATCCTTCTATTCCTTTCTCCCTCAAGTGTTTATCTAGCTTTCCCTTAACTGCATCTATGCTATTCGCCTCAACTAATAGCAAATTCCACATTCTAACCACTTTCTGGGTAAAGAAGTTTCTCCTGAATTCCCTATTGGATTTATTAGTGACTATCTTATATTTAGGGCTCCAAGTTCTGGTCTCCCCCTCAAATAGAAACATCTTCTCCGCGTCTATTCTATCAAACCGTTTCATCATCTTAAAGACTTCTATCAGGTCCCTCCTCAGTCTTCTCTTTTCTAGAGAAAAGAACCCCAGCCTGTTCAATCTTTCCTGATAAGTATAACCTCTCAGTTTTGGTATCATCCTAGTACATCTTTTTTGCACCTTCTCTGGTACCTCTATATCCTTTCTACAATATAGAGACCAGAACTGTGCATAATACTCCTAGTGTGGTCTCACCAAGGTTCTATACAAGTTTAACATAATTTCTCTGCTTTTCAATTCTATCCCTCTAAAAATGAACCCCAGTGCTTTGTTTGCTTTTTTTATGGCCTTATTGACCTGCATCACTACTTTTAGTGATTTACGTATCTGTACCCCCAGATTGCTCTGCTCCTCTACTCCATTTAGACCCTTATTTTCCAAGGAATATGTGGCCCCCTTATTCTGCGTACCATAATGTACCACCTCACTCTTATCTATATTGAAATTCATTTGCCAATTACATGACCATTCTACTAGTTTATTAATGTCTTCCTGTATTTTGTTGCAGTTCTCTTCAATATTAGCTACACCCCTGAATTTGGTATCATCCACAAATTTTGAAATTGTACTTCTGATTCCCGAGTCCAAATCGGTTATGTAAATGTTGAACAACAGTGATCCTAGCACTATTGACTTTGTGCGATAGTGAATCGGCAGCCTGGTTTACATCTCTCCTCAATTTTTATTTTGATTGACTGCAATTCATTATCACCCGTTTTACACTATTGTTTTACACTACTGCACAAGCAGTGATGTTGGCGGAGTCTACTGTCACTATAGAATCATATTATATAAATTACTTATTTGTTTATTCATTGCTAGTAAAATAAAGTTGCTTGATATGTTACATTTAACATGAGGTCTGATGTGATGTTTTCAAAGATTGGAGTGAGAGCTTACAAAGGATAAAATAGTTTCATCGAATGGCCCATACTGTGGCTCAAAGGTCTGTGTCATGGAGATGAAACACTAACATCATGCCTTGTGTTCCCTTCACATTTTCCTTACTATTTTGCTTTGATATTTCATACAATGTTATTCTTTGACAATATGTTCGAAACCCAATGGAGAAGAAGTGCAGTCCCAGTGTGTATGTGTATGTGCGTGCATCAGTCCCCGTGTGTGTGTGTGTGTGTGTGTGTGTATCAGAGCCTGTATGTGTATGTGCGTTCATCAGTCCCCGTGTGTGTGTGTGTGTGTGTGTATCAGTCCCAGTGTGTGTGTGTATGTATGTGTGCGTATCAGTCCCTCTGTTTGTGTGTGTGTGTGTGTGTATCAGAGCCTGTATGTGCATGTGCGTGCATCAGTCCCCGTGTGTGTGTGTGTGTGTGTATCAGTCCCCGTGTGTGTGTGTATGTATGTGTGCGTATCAGTCCCTCTGTGTGTGTGTGTGTGTGTGTGCGTGAGTGAGTATGTAGGTGTCTGTCCCTGTGTGTGTGTGTGTGTGTGTGTGCGCGTGAGTGAGTATGTAGGTGTCTGTCTCTATGTGTGTGTGTGTGTGTGTGTGTATGCGTGAGTGAGTATGTAGGTGTCTGTCTGTGTGTGTGTGTGTGTGTGTGTATGCGTGAGTGAGTATGTAGGTGTCTGTCTGTGTGTGTGTGTGTGTGTGTGTGTGCGTGAGTGAGTATGTAGGTGTCTGTCTCTGTGTGTGTGTGTGTGTGTGTGTGTGCGTGCGTGAGTGAGTATGTAGGTGTCTGTCTCTATGTGTGTGTGTGTGTGTGTGTGCGTGCGTGAGTGAGTATGTAGGTGTCTGTCTGTGTGTGTGTGTGTGTGTGTGTGCCTGAGTGAGTATGTAGGTGTCTGTCTCTGTGTGTGTGCACATCAATCCGTGTGTGTTGTGTGCATCAGTCCCGGGGTGTGTGTTTTTTTTTATTCGTTCATTGGATGTGGGCGTCGCTGGTGAGGCCGGCATTTATTGCCCATCCCTAATTGCCCTTGAGAAGGTGGTGGTGAGCCGCCTTCTTGAACCGCTGCAGTCCGTGTGGTGAAGGTTCTCCCACAGTGCTGTTAGGAAGGGAGTTCCAGGATTTTGACCCAGCGACGATGAAGGAACGGCGATATATTTCCAAGTCGGGATGGTGTGTGACTTGGAGGGGAATGTGCAGGTGGTGTTGTTCCCTTGTCCTTCTAGGTATAGAGGTCATGGGTTTGTCAAAGA